>NW_013854215.1:0-680 GCF_000517525.1 Limulus polyphemus
TGCTTTAGTTTGAATTTTATTACAGTCACGTGGCATGTTCACCGACCTTGTTTTAGATTTTAATTTTATTATAGTCACGTGGCATGTTCACCTGACCTTTGTTGTAGTTTTAATTTTATTACAGTCACGTGGCATGTTCACCGACCTTGTTGTAGTTTTAATTTTATTATAGTCACGTGGCATGTTCACCCGACCTTGCTTTAGTTTGAATTTTATTACAGTCACGTGGCATGTTCACCGACCTTTTTGTAGTTTTAATTTTATTATAGTCACGTGGCATGTTCACCCGACCTTGCTTTAGTTTGAATTTTAATACAGTCACGTGGCATGTTTACCCGACCTTTTTGTAGTTTTTAATTTTATTATAGTCACGTGGCATGTTCACCCGATCTTGCTTTAGTTTGAATTTTAATACAGTCACGTGGCATGTTTACCCGACCTTTTTGTAGTTTTTAATTTTATTACAGTCACGTGGCATATGCAGAGCTCAGTCAAGATCAACAAAATCCTAAACATATGCATTGAAATATTTTTCACTTGCCCCCCCAGTGGCACACTGGTATGTCTGTGAACTTACAACATTAGAAACCGGTTTTCTTTCGATACTCGAGCACAGAAAGCCCTTTGTGTAGCTTTGTTCTAAATTACAAACAAACGTATTCACTCGTGCCATAGTCTGA
>NW_013854216.1:0-373 GCF_000517525.1 Limulus polyphemus
TTCTTTCATTCATTTTTTTGTATATCAATATAGAGGCGGCACAAACCCGAGGATTGAAAAGTTCCCAATGTTATTCCTGTTATTAATGAGGTAAAAGAGTTGCCCTGGAAATTACCATGTCATTTAGTCTTATTTCTGTAAAGAAAAACAATGTTTAGAAAGTCTAAAAACATTAGATTTACAAAATAATTTAATGAAATATGATTTCTTAAAATAAAGCTAACATGATTTCAAAAAAGAGAAATCTTGCTTGGCAGTCATTTATATAATTGAAAAACTTACAACAAACTCTATGGTATAATCCTAAAGCACAAGTACCTGTCTCCGCATATATATCTAAATTAAGTAATCTAAGTAAGGCCTTGTATATGTC
>NW_013854217.1:0-357 GCF_000517525.1 Limulus polyphemus
TTTGTAATATCCCTACAGTGATTAGACTGACTTTATCTTGTTAAACAGTAAGAACTTACAAAATTTGTAATATCCCTACAATGATTAGACTGACTTTATGTTGTTAAACAGTAAGAACTTACCTTCGCAGTTTCTAAAGAGAGGATTTTAATATTTGTATTTATGGCAAAGCCATTAGAGCTATCTGTTTAGTAATTGATTGTCACTCTTCTAACGCATCCACTGCTTAAAGTGCAGGTAATATTTTTGTGATATCGCACTGATTCGAACCCAGCTCGCCAGCTCCAAAACCTAGAGCTTTACTACAGGGTCAACCTGAACCCAGGAATTCAGTAACAACGGTATCTAGAGCTTTAC
>NW_013854218.1:0-358 GCF_000517525.1 Limulus polyphemus
TTAGTAAAAATAACAACGATTTTCCTATTCGGTTCATTAGTTAGTAAAAATAACGACGATTTTCCTATTCGGTTCATTAGTTAGTAAAAATAACAACGATTTTCCTATTCGGTTCATTAGTTAGTAAAAATAACAACGATTTTCCTATTCGATTCATTAGTTAGAAAAATAGCGACGATTTTCCTATTCGGTTCATTAGTTAGAAAAATAGCGACGATTTTCCTATTCGGTTCATTAGTTAGTAAAAATAACAACGATTTTCCTATTCGGTTCATTAGTTAGTAAAAATAACAATGATTTTCCTATTCGGTTCATTAGTTAGTAAAAATAATAACTATTTTCCTATTCGATTCATTAG
>NW_013854219.1:0-357 GCF_000517525.1 Limulus polyphemus
AAGGCCTGGGATATAAACTTCTTCAGTTTAAATTCCTGCCCATAATCATAGGAAGAATTTCCGGTTTTTTTTATCAGATAGAACAGCCAAAGTCAAAAATGTTGTATCTAACCCAGTCAAGTTATAAGGAGTACCCCAGGGTTCAATACTTAGTCCCCTTCTATATATTCTATTTGTAAATGACATCCCCTTCCCCAAATTAACCCTCACCCACATTTCCCAAGATGCAGACAACATTGCCTTCTGAAGCACCTTGCAAGAGTCCTTACTAGCCACATCTAAAGTTCAAATCTCACTCAATAGCATAACAGGTTGGTGTAACACATGGCATGTAGTGTTCAATACAACCAATATGGT
>NW_013854220.1:0-404 GCF_000517525.1 Limulus polyphemus
TCCTTCTTAATCTAGTATTTTTTTCGACACTGATAACGGTATTTTTTAGCCCTTTTTCCACTTGATTTTTGTACTTTGATAACTGGTTTTTAGTTTTTCTTCTACTAGATTTTGTCGACGTTCATAACTGTCTTTTTAGGCCTTCATAGATTAGATGTTTTGGACTTTGTTAACAGTCATTTAATCCTTTCGTATACTATATTTTAATAACTATTATAATGGTATTTTTAATCCTTCTTAATCTAGATTTTTTTCGACTTTGGTAACGGTATTTTTAGCCCTTTTTCCACTTGATTTTCTTGACTTTTATAACTGGTTTTTAGTTTTTCTTCTACTAGATTTTGTCTACTTTCATTAACTGTCTTTTTAAGCCTTCATAGACTAGATGTTTTCGACTTTGTTAA
>NW_013854221.1:0-356 GCF_000517525.1 Limulus polyphemus
CTCCAGGAGTTTGCAGTTAGAATAAAGATGAGTCTCAGACCAGTAATGCTACTTATAATATCTTTTATTACTCTTTTAATACATTGGTTATAACTCTTACTTTATATTTCCACTCTATTAACATTACTTCGGATATTAACATTGACAATACTCTCAGTACAATATCTACTATACAAAAACTGATTTAGAGAGAGAGATACTTACTGGAGAGTTGGAACTTTCTTAGCAAAGTCGAAGTTGTTGGACTGCATACTGGCTACTGAACTCTTGGCTGAACTCTGGAGAAGAACTCTGGAGGAGCTGCCGGATGGACTCCTGGACGAACTCCTGGACGAACTGACTTTCCATCCTTAGAC
>NW_013854222.1:0-289 GCF_000517525.1 Limulus polyphemus
TCCAGTGGAAAACGGACTAAAAGGACCCTTATCAATGTCAACAAAATATGGAGGAAGGAAGACTAAAAGACCGTTATAACAGTCGACAAAATATAGTGGAAACTGACGAAAACGACCGATATCAATGTCAACAAAATCTAGTGGAAGGAAGACTAAAAGACCAAAACTATATTTTGTCGACTGTTATATCGGTCTTTCAATCTTCCAAGAAGGATTAAAAATACCATTATGAAAGTCATTTGTTTCTTACGCTATATTTTCCTAAAAATACCTCTATCAAAGACGAAAA
>NW_013854223.1:0-669 GCF_000517525.1 Limulus polyphemus
GGTCCTGTAATCGTATGGTGAATGAGACTGTCTGGATGATGAGCGAAGGAATCTGCGAAAGTTGTCGACAGGCTGTTCTTCTGTCTGGGTTCTCCAGGCTTTCTTGGAGATGCGTGTCTGGGTTTCGCGGTCTTCGTTTAGAAGAAGTCAGTCGATGTTGAAGAGTGGTTTAGTGGTGGTTGAGTCTGCGTGGATTGAGTTTTCATTGTATCCTTCTTTGCAGGTAGAACCTGTGTGAATTTTTGTATTGGCTGAGGTAGCTTCTCAACTTTTGTGGTCTGTGTGAACGTGTCTTTGGAATATGCTTCTGGTTCTGGGTGCTTATTGCAAGATTGGCTTGAATAGCAGCGGCGGGTGTTTAGAGCAGAAGGTTTTTCTGTTCTAAAGTGGAAAAAGAAATCGAAAAAACCTCCACAGCTGAACATATTCTCACTCATGTTTCATCTTGAGTCAAATCATTTACTACCTGATATACAAAATGCGTCAAGCAAAAAACGTCAAACTACTGACCAGGATTGTAACAGCTTCCAAACCAGTCAACTGTATAAGATGATTATTGGAAAATATAATCACATCCAGGTTATTACTTATTGGCCTGTAATTTGTTGGATTACTAGGATACACGCCTGCAGGTTACCTTTCGTCCTCTTGGAAATCCCGTAAGCATGG
>NW_013854224.1:0-357 GCF_000517525.1 Limulus polyphemus
GAATTTATAACCACCATACTCATTTTTAGATTTACTTGGTACAACTACTCCATGAACACCTAGGTGTAAATTTAGTTACAGAATTTATAACCACCATATTCATCTTTAGCCATATTTGGTACAACTACTCCATAAACACCTAGGTGTAACTTTAGTTACCGAATTTGTAACCACCATACTCATCTTTAGCCTTACTTGGAACAATTACTATATGAACACTTAGTCTTAACTCTGGTTTCCTAATTTATAACCCCCATACTCATCTTTAGCGTTATTTGGTACAACAACTCCACGAACCCCTAGGTATAACTCTAGTTACTGAATTCGTAACCACCATACTCATCTGTAGCGTTATTT
>NW_013854225.1:0-356 GCF_000517525.1 Limulus polyphemus
TGTAGTAAACTACGTATACTTATCTGAGTAGATAAATCTAATAGACAATGTAGTAAACTACCTACACTTATCTAAGTAGATAAATCTAATAAACTATGTAGTAAACTACCTACACTTATCTGAGTAGATAAATCTAATAAACTATGTAGTAAACTACCTACACTTATCTAAGTAGATAAATCTAATAAACTATGTGGTAAACTACCTACACTTATCTAAGTAGATAAATCTAATAGACTATGTGGTAAACTACCTACACTTATCTAAGTAGATAAATCTAACAGACTATGTAGTAAACTACCTACACTTATCTGAGTAGATAAATCTAATAAACTATGTAGTAAACTACCTACACT
>NW_013854226.1:0-356 GCF_000517525.1 Limulus polyphemus
GGGACTGAGAAAAAATTTTTACCCCTGAGGTATGCATTACGTGTTAACAAACAAGTATTTATATGTATCTTCTTCATTTTTGTTTAGTTATTGTTTGTGGCTACTAGTAAAGTATATCTCTTGTATTTATTAAAAGTTTGTTGTTAATGATTCTTTAATTGAGTAAATTGAGTGGTGAGGGTTGAGAACCTCATATCACATTACAGATTATGTATGCACATTGTGCTATAGTGTTTCTTTGTTAATATTCTGTGGAGAATTAAAAGGTGGCAACTTTTTCAATATTCCTGCATGAAAATTCTATTCCTATCAATAAACATTGGTTTTTGTGTACTAAAATATGTAATTCAATGTTG
>NW_013854227.1:0-357 GCF_000517525.1 Limulus polyphemus
AAATCCTGTTTCTTCTTATTGACAGTACACATTGTTAATCTTGTGTCTTCTTAATGATAGTACACAGTATTGTTAAATCTTGTGTCTTCTTATTGACAGTAAACAGTATTATTAAATCTTGTGTCTTCTTTTTGACAGTACACAGTATTGTTAAATCTTGTTTCTTCTTATCGATATTACACTGTTTCGTTAAATCTGGTGTCTTCTTATTGACAGTAAACAGTATTGTTAAATCTTGTGTCTTCTTTTTGATAGTACACAGTTATGTTAAATCTTGCGTCTTCTTATTGACAGTAAAAAGTATTGTTAAATATTGTTTCTTCTTATTGACAGTACACAGTATTGTTAAATATTTTT
>NW_013854228.1:0-357 GCF_000517525.1 Limulus polyphemus
CACCAATAAACATCCTCTACACACCATAACTTATAACAACACACCCTGTAACACCAATAAACATCATCTAAACACCATAACTTATAATCACACACTCTATAACACCAATATACATTCTATAAACACCATAACTTATAACAAAACACCCTATAACACCAATAAACATCCTCTACACACCATAACTTATAACAACACACCCTGTAACACCAATAAACATCATCTAAACACCATAACTTATAATCAAACACTCTATAACACCAATAAACATCCTATAAACACCATAACTTATAACAAAACACCCTATAACACCAATAAACATCCTATAAACACCACAACTTTTAACAAAACACCCTGTAA
>NW_013854229.1:0-357 GCF_000517525.1 Limulus polyphemus
CTACCTTAGTAATCTCTAAACACTATTTGGTCAGAAAGTGGTCAAACCTTTGATAACATTTCTAAAAGTAGAATGTTATCTTTTAGCTTCTACCTTAGTAGTCTTTAAACACTATTTGGTTTTGAAATTGGTCAAACCTTTGATAACATTTCTAAAAGTAGAATGTTATCTTTTAGCTTCTACCTTAGTAATCTCTAAACAGTATTTGGCCAGAAAGTGGTCAAACCTTTGATAACATTTCTAAAAGTAGAATGTTATCTTTTAGCTTCTACCTTAGTAGTCTCTAGACACTATTTGGTTTGAAATTGGTCAAACCTTTGATAACATTTCTAAAAGTAGAATGTTATCTTTTAGCTT
>NW_013854230.1:0-356 GCF_000517525.1 Limulus polyphemus
ACTTGGCACAATTACTCCATGAACACCTAGATGTAACCATATTTACCTAATTTATAACCACCATACTCATCTTTATCGTTATTTGTTACAACTACTCCACGAACACCTAGGTGTAATCTAGTTACCGAATTTATAACAACCATACTCATCTTTTGCCTTACTTGATACAACTACTCCATGAATACTTAGGTGTCACTCTAATTACCGAATTTGTAACCCCCATACTCATCTTTAGCGTTATTTGGTACAACAACTCCACGAACACCTAGGTGTAACTCTAGTTACCGAATTTATAACCACCATACTCATCTTTTCCTTACTTGGTACAACTACTCCACGAACACTTAGGTGTCACT
>NW_013854231.1:0-354 GCF_000517525.1 Limulus polyphemus
TGCTTGGGTCCCCTTTTAGCAATACATGTACTGCATGTCCGGCACCATTCTTCCACATCTCGCCTCATACCTATCCAGTAAAATCTCTGTCGTAGGTGACTCAATGTCTTTTTGATTCCGAGATGTCCTCCAGTTAAATTATCATGGGATTGACGCAGCACAACTTCCCGTAACTTCCTCGGTATAACTGTTTGCCAAGTCGTCATATTCCCATCTGTAGTTTCCCATCTCCGGACAAGAATACCATTTTCAAGCTTCAACTGGTCCCATTGTGCCCAATAGTGCTTTGTCACAGGGCTTAGACTAGACACCTTCTCCCAAGCAGGCGCACAACACTCGCTTTAGTAAATTAAT
>NW_013854232.1:0-349 GCF_000517525.1 Limulus polyphemus
TAGTTAAATCTTGTGTCTTCTTATTGACAGTACACATTATCGTTAAATCTTCTGTCTTCTTATTGACAATACACAGTATTGTTAAATCTTGTGTCTTCTTATTGACAGTACACGGTATCGTTAAATTTTGTGTCTTATTATTGACAGGACACATTATTGTTAAATCTTGTGTATTCTTATTGACAGTACACAGTATCGTTAAATCTTGTGTCTTTTTATTGACAGTACACAGTATCGTTAAATCTTGTGTCTTCTTATTGATAGTACACGGTATCGTTAAATTTTGTGTCTTATTATTGACTAGGACACAGTTATTGTTAAATCTTGTGTATTCTTATTGACAGTACAC
>NW_013854233.1:0-356 GCF_000517525.1 Limulus polyphemus
TTTTCTTATTGACAGTACACAGTATCGTTAAATCTTGTATCTTCTTATTGACAGTACACAGTATCGTTAAATCTTGTGTCTTTTTATAGATAGTACACAGTATTGCTAAATCGTGTGTCTTCTTATTTAGATTACACAGTATCGTTAAATCTTGTGTCTTCTTATTGACAGTACACAGTATCGTTAAATCTATGTGTCTTCTTATTGACAGTACACAGTATCGTTAAATCTTGTGTCTTCTTATTGACTGTACACAGTATCGTTAAATCTTGTGTCTTCTTATTGACAGTACACAGTATAGTAAAATCTTGTGTCTTCTTATTGATAGTACACATTATCGTTGAATATTGTGTCTT
>NW_013854234.1:0-356 GCF_000517525.1 Limulus polyphemus
GTTCCGGTAACTGTTAAAAGATAGGTTGAACTAATTAGATGCCATCGAGGTAAAGTCAAAGTGACTGAAGAAGTTGATGATGACGAAGTGGAACCAGGTATCGATATTAAAGCAGGGCAGAAGAAAGATCAAGAGTTGAAGCCAATAATTGATTTTTTAAAAGCAAGTGTTTCGCGCCCTGCTTGGGAGATGGTGTCTAGTCTAAGCCCTGTGACAAAACACTATTGGGTGCAATGGGACCAGTTGAGGCTAGAAGATGGTATTCTTCTCCGGAGATGGGAAACTGCAGATGGGAAAGTGACGACCTGGTAAACGGTTATACCGAGGAAGTTACGGGAAGTTGTGCTGCATCAATC
>NW_013854235.1:0-355 GCF_000517525.1 Limulus polyphemus
CTTTCTTACGAACTACTATACCAAGTTAATTTCACTTTGATTTTTTAAGGGTAATAGTTGCAGTAAACAACTTTTAAAGTGTCTTCACGCAATAAATCATAATTCATTTTTTCACTCTTACCATTTCTCCTTTGAATATAGCCCTCAATTGGCCCCAAAAATTATGAAAATTTAATAAACGAAGCATACCGACTAATTTTTGACATACTACTAAATTAGAATATTACTTATTTCTATGTCCCCCAGTGGCACAGCGGTATGTCTGCGGAATTACAACGCTAGAAACCAGGTTTCGATACCCGTGGTGGGTAGAGCACAGATAGCCCGTTGTGTTGCTTTGTGCTTAATTATAAAC
>NW_013854236.1:0-356 GCF_000517525.1 Limulus polyphemus
TTTGTATTGATAAATCCTGTATCTTCTTATTGACAGGAAACAGTATTGTTAAATCTTGTGTCTTCTTATTGACAATATACAGTATTGATAAATCCTGTATCTTCTTATAGACAGAACACAGTATTGTTAAATCTTGTCTCTTCTTATTGACAGTACACAGTATCGTTAAATCTTGTGTCTTCTTATTGACAGTACACAGTGTTGATAAATCCTGTATCTTCTTATTGACAGGACTAAGTATTGTTAAATCTTGTGTCTTTTACTGACAGTACACAGTATCGTTAAATCTTGTGGCTTGTTATTGATAGTACACATTATCATTAAATGTTATGACTTGTTATGATAGTACACAGTAT
>NW_013854237.1:0-355 GCF_000517525.1 Limulus polyphemus
CCACTATCTATCTGTATTAAAAGACCTACCAGCCACTATCCATCTGTATTGTAAGACCTACCAGCCACTATCCATCTGTATTAAAAGACCTACCAGCCACTATCCATATATAATGAAAGATCTACCAGCCACTATCCATCTGTATTAAAAAACCTACCAGCCACTATCCATCTGTATTAAAAGACCTACCACCCACTATCCATATATATTAAAAGACCTACCAGTTACCATCCACCTATATTAAAAGACCTACCAGCCACTATCCATATATAATGATAGACCTACCAGCCACTATCCATCTATATTAAAAGCCTACCAGCCACTATCCATCTATAATAAAAGACCTACTAGTTAC
>NW_013854238.1:0-356 GCF_000517525.1 Limulus polyphemus
GTGGCACAGCGTTATGTCTGCGGACTTACAATGCTGGAATCCGGGTTTCGATGCCCGTGGTGGGCAGAGCACAGATAGCCCAGTTTTGTCATCATCAGGGTACAAAACCTTGTCGAAACGTTGTACATTTGCTGTTATGTTAAACTTATATTAAAGTTTTTCTTCATTACCCATTCAAGCCGTCTCCAGCCATTATTATGTCGTGCATTGTTCATTTATTAAATTTATGGTATTTGGAAATGTTAAATGTTAGCTGTTGAAATTGGCTAAATGATATGTTAGCTAATAAACTGGAGTAAGGTATTTTAAAGAAACAAATGTTATATCACATCGGGAATTGAAGCTGTCATTTACAC
>NW_013854239.1:0-356 GCF_000517525.1 Limulus polyphemus
ATATTATACCTTAGCTAGGAAACATTGTGTTTATTATTATACCTTAGCTAGGAAACATTGTGCTTATTATTATACCTCAACTAGAGCTAGGAAACATTGTGTTTAATATTATACCTTAGCTAGGAAACATTGTGTTTAATATTATACCTTAGCTAGGAAACATTGTGTTTAATATTATACCTTAGCTAGGAAACATTGTGTTTATTATTATACCTTAGCTAGGAAACATTGTGCTTATTATTATACCTCAACTAGAGCTAGGAAACATTGTGTTTAATATTATACCTTAGCTAGGAAACATTGTGTTTAATATTATACCTTAGCTAGGAAACATTGTGTTTATTATTATACCTTAG
>NW_013854240.1:0-355 GCF_000517525.1 Limulus polyphemus
ATGTGCGGAATTCCAGGGGATGTAGAGACCAGTGTGTGTGTTTTTTGCGGTAAATTTTGGTTTTAAACTGTGTGTCCGATCTAATAATTTTGAGGTTAAGAAAGGATGACTGTTTATTGTTTTCGTGTTCTATGGTAAATTTGATGTTGGGATGAATGGAATTTATGTGTTTAAAGAAAGTTAGTGTGTATTCTGTAGAAGTGAAACCAGCAAAAGTGTCATATAGTGGGGGATGAAGCGCAGAATGTATGGCTTGTGTTTCGATCTGGGTCATAAATATATTGGCAAGAACGGGTGAAACAGGATTGCCCATACTTAAACCATCTATTTGAAGAAAATGTTCGTTGTTGAAAAT
>NW_013854241.1:0-355 GCF_000517525.1 Limulus polyphemus
CAGAAATATTGAATACAAGTCTAAAGAGGTTATAATTTCATTGTATAGGTCACTGGTTAGGCCACACTTGGAATATTGTGTTCAGTCTTGGACTCCTTATCTTAAGAAAGACATTGAATTATTGGAAAAGGTTCAGAAAAGGGTTACTAGAATGGTGTCTGGGATGGAGGGGTTGTCATATTTGAGATAGGTTGAAATCTCAAATTGTTTTATCTTGAAAAAAGAACAGGTAAAGGGAATTTATAGTGTTGATGCATCATCATTTTCATACTTAACAGTGAGAATAGTAGGACTAGGGGACACATATAAGTTTTGGCAGGGTATGAAGTCATCCTAAGCTAAGACAGTTTTATTT
>NW_013854242.1:0-356 GCF_000517525.1 Limulus polyphemus
AAATTACCGATATTTATAAAGTCATCGACGTAGAGATCCATAGATTTGACATTATTTTGTAATTATTTTTAATTGTTGACAGAATTACATAAACAATATCATGATATTCTAGTGTTAACCAGAGTCTGAGTTGAGAGAATGTGACTGTCTAGGGAGGTACAGTTTGAGCAGGGGCCAGCCCAGCCCTTTTTGGTAGCTTTAAATCTCAGTGTTTTGGTACAAATAACTTTTTCTTCAATATTCAAATTGTGAACAATTCTTAAATAGCTTAAATGTACACGTCTATATTCATGTTTATCTGACTATTCAAGAACATGTTTTAACATCTTTAACAACCATAACATGATTGGTTTATG
>NW_013854243.1:0-356 GCF_000517525.1 Limulus polyphemus
AGTTTTATTTCTATACATTCCCCACATTAAGAACTGGTTAATTTCATCGTAGTGATTCACAATTTGTTACACAGAAAGGATGATGGTTTTATATAGTGGTATGTTACTCTGAATTAATATATTCAGTCCATTAAATACATATATACTATATTAAGTGCTGGGTAAGCACACCACACACCAAGCTTTAAAATTAGGCCTCCCAACGTGTATTTGCATATATTCTCAGACTGCAAATCAGCATGTAATTTAAAAAGTTGTGTAGCAGGTACAGAATCTCGGTTTTAATAAAGATGCCAAAGGGGAAACAGCTGACTGACCTTCAATGTAGAATGGATACTTGGTGCCAGACTGATGTA
>NW_013854244.1:0-356 GCF_000517525.1 Limulus polyphemus
GTTAGTTCTAGGTATTACCTGTTACATACTATACAGTACTTTTAGTTCTAGGTATTACCTGTTACATACTATACAGTACTGTTAGTTCTAGGTGTTACCTGTTACATACTATACAGTACTGTTAGTTCTAGGTGTTACCTGTTACATACTATACAGTACTGTTAGTTCTAGGTATTACCTGTTACATACTACACAGTACTGTTAGTTCTAGGTATTATCTGTTACATACTATACAGTACTGTTAGTTCTAGGTATTACCTGTTACATACTATACAGTACTGTTAGTTCTAGGTATTACCTGTTACATACTATACAGTACTGTTAGTTCTAGGTATTACCTGTTACATACTATACAG
>NW_013854245.1:0-356 GCF_000517525.1 Limulus polyphemus
CTCCACGTACAGATTTTTCACAAGACGTCATAACGCAATACATAAATGAAAGACCATAACACGTAGTTTTGAGACTTAAAGACATTGATGTCAAACGAATATGCATCCTCATTCATCCTGTTTCTTTGTGTGAAATCTGTGTTCTTCCCTTTTCTTCAGTTTATTTGTATTTTTGTTAACAAACATAATAATAAAAAATGTTCATTGTGGTGAAAGAAATAATAATTTGATCTAAGTAAGAGTTTTTTTTCTTCTTCTCGATTTGTAAAAAATCCTTACGTGGTAGAAAAAAAATGATTACTTTTGAAATATGCGTAGCTAAATTATGGAAAATCCATTATTAAAACCAAAACTTT
>NW_013854246.1:0-354 GCF_000517525.1 Limulus polyphemus
GCCTCCCGAGCTTTTGGGGCTTATAATTCTAAAAATCAAGTCTCGATTCCCGCAGTGAAAACAGCACAGCTAGCCCATCGTTTGGCTTAACAACTACCAAACCACACATGCTTACTAATTTCAAGAACCATTAAAGTTATATTTAATTATTATTATTTTATACAACTGCTGGATACACCATCTATATATATATATATATATGTTTGGAGTAAATTAATCGACTACAATACGCAATGAATTAATTAATTTATCTATTCTGTGAAGTCAGACAGTAAATTAACCTTATATTAGAAATCGTAAACAGACACAAAACAAATATTTAAATGAAAAAAAATAGATGTGTGTTGGAATAAT
>NW_013854247.1:0-356 GCF_000517525.1 Limulus polyphemus
GAAAAATGCGGTAGTTTGACTGTATTTGTATTCCATCTAAATAATAATGATCTTATTTGTTACAAAATATGCAAATATTTTGGCCAAGACTGTAGATATATGTATACATACTTCATATCTATGATTGCTGCTGATGAAACGTGTAAATTCCGAAACGTCCGAAGATTAAACATCTTCTTTGGTTTTACCATGGGGATTCTCTTTTTAGTTAGACTTCCATTTCTGCTCAATAATTCTATTGCATTTTTTTTTTAATTTACTAGTGTACAAGTATTTTGTTTTTCAATATAAACATATCCCAATTCAACTATAGAAGTCAGGCTAATTATTTATTTTTTCCAGGTAAATTTAATAAA
>NW_013854248.1:0-354 GCF_000517525.1 Limulus polyphemus
GTTACAGGTGCAACGGACAGTCTCTTACGATAATTGCCCACTTTTATGATTCTTGTCTTTCAACGTTTAATTTCTATTAAAAAAACAACAAAATATCCAGTTTTTCTCACTGAAAAGCAATCCAACAAAACAGCAATCATGTTTGTTGAGCCACAACTAACTGACTTTAAGATAACTTTTTGGAGCTATACATATCAAGACACACAGTATTGTGTCATGCAGTCAAAACAACCTACAGGACAAAGTGTGTGTGTGTGTGTGTGTGTGTGTGTTACAAACAGGAGTGATAGTTTAGTGATTTTCCACTTTCTGTAGCTCAGACTGTCATTATCCAAACTACAGGATCCTTACTTC
>NW_013854249.1:0-355 GCF_000517525.1 Limulus polyphemus
GACATATGTTAACGACACAATTTAGTACAGTCCTTTCCTGAACGTTTTAAGCCTGTGTGTTACACGAGATATGTTGACAACACAATTTAGATAGAGTCCTGTCCTGAAATGTTTAAGCTTGTGTATTACACGAGATATGTTGACGAAACAGTTTGGTTACGATCCTGTTTTTAACGTTTTACAACTGCGAATCACAGGGGATATTTTGACGACACAATTTAGTTACAGTCCTGTTCTGAACGTTTTAAGCCTGTGTATTACACGAGATATGTTGACGATACAATTTAGTTACAGTCCTGTCCTAAACGTTTTAAGCCTGTGTATTACACGAGATATGTTGACGACACAATTTAGT
>NW_013854250.1:0-356 GCF_000517525.1 Limulus polyphemus
AGTTCTACCAGAGTTACACATGTAAAGCTAGACACTTAATAGTTCTAGAGTTAAACATGTAAAGTTATACAATTACAGTTCCACCAGAGTTACACATGTAAAGCTAGACACTTAATAGTTCTAGAGTTAAACATGTAAAGTTATACAATTACAGTTCCACCAGAGTTACACATGTAAAGCTAGACACTTAATAGTTCTAGAGTTAAACATGTAAAGTTATACAATTACAGTTCTACCAGAGTTACACATGTAAAGTTAGACACTTAATAGTTCCAGAGTTAAACATGTAAAGTTATACAATTACAGTTCCACCAGATTTACACATGTAAAGCTAGACACTTAATAGTTCTAGAGTT
>NW_013854251.1:0-357 GCF_000517525.1 Limulus polyphemus
TGTCTTCTTATTGACAGTACACAGTTTTGTTAAATCTTGTGTCTTCTTATTGAAAGACACAGTATTGTTAAATCTTTTGTCTTCTTATTGACAGTACACAGTATAGTTAAATCTTGTGTCTCCTAATTTACAGTACACAGTATCGTTAAATATTGTGTCTTCTTATTGACAGTACACAGTATCGTTAAATTTTGTGTCTTCTTATTGAAAGTACACAGTATTGTTAAATTTTGTGTCTTCTTATTGACAGTACACAGTATCGTTAAATCTTGTGTCTTCTTATTGACAGTACACAGTATTGCTAAATCGTGTGTCTTCTTATTGACAGTACACAGTTTTGTTAAATCTTGTGTCTTC
>NW_013854252.1:0-356 GCF_000517525.1 Limulus polyphemus
AAACAAACAGTAGGAAGGTAAACTCTGCATATTACTACGCAACGTTAAAGTGTACCTACATACCCAATTTGGTGAAGAATCATCAATTTAGGACCCTCTGGTAACAAGAAATCGAAAAACAATCAGTAACCAAAACCTTCACTGCAGTACACATACGCTTTCAGAAAAGCCAATAAAAGAGTAACATAAAATGACCACAAAAGTTGTAAAAATGACAATAGAAGGCTATAATTTTGCATGTAAATACGCAAGTATGCAGCAAACGTTCATACAAAATTTGGAAATGATCCGTCCAAATCGAACAACGTACTGGTACAAAACGCAAAACGTTCCATAACTCCTTTAGAACAAACAGT
>NW_013854253.1:0-357 GCF_000517525.1 Limulus polyphemus
ATATCTTCATGAAATTTGGCAGTGTTTCAGTTAATATTACAAGTATTTCACATACAAAAAGTTGTATTTCTTAGTAAATTATTTTTGATAAAATAAAATAAAGATTTGTCCATGAATATATTGAGTATTTGTTTTTAATAGTCTGTGTGAAAAGTAATTTTCATGTTAAAATTAAAAATAATTTTCCTCATCTCAAAAAATCTCAGATTTCCTTTGTGTAATCCCTAAAACCTCCTAACTGTCTTTCAAACGTTTTTTCTCAGTAAAACTTTATAGTTTATATGTTATTTTCTCTACCTTATCTGAAAATGGGATCAGTCTATTTGACCAAAACAAAATTTAGATAAACCTAAATTA
>NW_013854254.1:0-353 GCF_000517525.1 Limulus polyphemus
ATTCAAACAACTCGAAGTATCACAGGTCCTTTGTGGTACTACTTATAACAATTCAAACAACTCGAAGTATCACTTTACAGTACTGCTTATAACAATTCAAACAACTCGAAGTATCACTTTACAGCACTACTTATAACAATTCAAACAACTCGAAGTATCACAGGTCCTTTGGGGTACTACTTATAACAAATCGAACAACTCGAAGTATCACAGGTCCTTTGGGGTACTACTTATAACAATTCGAACAACTCGAAGTATCACAGGTCCTTTGGGGTACTACTAATAACAATTCAAACAACTCGAAGTATCACAGGTCCTTTACACTTTACAGTACTATTTATAACAATTCAAAC
>NW_013854255.1:0-354 GCF_000517525.1 Limulus polyphemus
GCTGAACAACCAAAACTACATACAAACAAATGGTTTAAGAATGGGCAACCCTGTGTTACCAATCCTAGCTAACATGTTTATGATAAATCCCTTGGTTTTCAGTGTTAGATTAATTAAAATACATGACATCAAATATTAGTATATCATTAGAAATATCATGCCCAGGGAAATCCCTTGGTTTTCAGTGTTAGTTTGGTTAAAATACATGACATCAAATATTAGTATATCATTAGAAATATCATGCCCAGGGAAATCCCTTGGTTTTCAATATTAGATTGATTAAAATACATGACATCAAATATTAGTATATCATTAGAAATATCATCCCCAGGGAAATCCATTAGTTCTCAGTAT
>NW_013854256.1:0-356 GCF_000517525.1 Limulus polyphemus
GCATTGTTGGGTGTGTGCCAGGAGGTAGAGCAAGTCAATGTTAAGGCAAGAAATACGACCATAAAGAAAGGACATCCTCTCCCAGAACATTTAACTGACCTGTATAAGAAAAGCATAGTCCATTTGTCATCATCACAAGCTCTTCAGATTAGAAAACTGTTGGCGATTTATGCAGACGTCTTTTAAAAAGGAGATCATGACCTCGGCTGCACAGACCTCATGGAGCACAGAATAAACACAGGCAATGACCATCCAATAAAGATCTCTCTGAGGAGAATAGCCCCGGCAGAGCAACAAGAGATGGAGAAGGTCATGGATGACCTAATTCAGGAAGGGATAGTCGAGAAATCAGATAG
>NW_013854257.1:0-356 GCF_000517525.1 Limulus polyphemus
TATTCGTGAGACTTCTGAGTCTGATCAAATGTTCTAAGCAATCCAGTAATATTTAGAGTATTCGTGAGACTTCTGAGTCTAATCAAATGTTCTAAGTAATCCAGTAATAGTTAGAGTATTCGTGAGACTTCTGAGTCTGATCAAATGTTCTAAGTAATCCAGTGATATTTAGAGTATTCGTGAGACTTCTCAGTCTGATTACATGTTCGATGTAATCCAGTAATATTTAGAGTATTCGTGAGAATTCTGAGTCTGATCAAATGTTCTAAGTAATACAGTAATATTTAAAATATTCGTGAGACTTCTGAGTCTGATCAAATGTTCTAAGTAATCCAGTAATATTTAGAGTATTCGTG
>NW_013854258.1:0-356 GCF_000517525.1 Limulus polyphemus
GTCATCTTGGTTGCCACGTCTTTGACTGATACCAATACAGCAGTCATCTTGGTTGTCACATCTGTAACTGATACCAATACAGCAGTCATCTTGGTTGTCACATCTGTAACTCACACCTATACAGCAGTCATCTTGGTTTTCACATCTGTAACTGACACCAATACAGCAGTCATCTTGGTTGCCACATCTGTAACTGACACCAATACAGCAGTCATCTTGGTTGCCACGGCTGTAACTTATACCAATACAGCAGTCATCTTGGTTGCCACGGCTGTAACTCACACCAATACAGCAGTCATCTTGGTTGCCACAGCTGTAACTGATACTAATACAGCAGTCATCTTGGTTGCCACGGC
>NW_013854259.1:0-356 GCF_000517525.1 Limulus polyphemus
AAATATACTTTGGATAAAATAGACGTAGGGGCCATTTCATAGTGCCTTAAGTATACTTTGGATAAAATAGACCTTGGGGTCATTTCATAGTGCCTTAAGTATACTTTGGATAAAATAGATCTAGGGGCCATTTCATAGTAACTTAAATATACTTTGGATAAAATAGACGTAGGGGCCATTTCATAGTAACTTAAGTATACTTTGGATAAAATATACCTAGGGACCATTTCATAGTAACTTAAGTATACTTTGGATAAAATAGACCTAGGGGCCATTTCATAATGCCTAAAGTATACTTTGGATAAAATAGACGTAGAGGCCATTTCATAGTGCCTTAAGTATACTTTGGATAAAAT
>NW_013854260.1:0-354 GCF_000517525.1 Limulus polyphemus
ACTTGGGTAAACGATTTTCCCATTTGTGTTTCCCTATGTTTTCCACATACGTCAACTGTGTAGGTTATCTTGATTAAGTACAGCATTGGGGTACTTCAAGGTGATTAACTTGGGTAAACGATTTTCCTATGTGTGTTTCCCTATGTTTTCCACGTACGTCAGCTGTGTAGGTTCTGCTGTACCGTACAGCAGTGTAGGTTATCTTGATTATGTACTGCATTGGGGTACTTCAAGGTGATTAACTTGGGTAAACGATTTTCCTATGTGTGTTTCCTTATGTTTTCCACATACGTCAACTGTGTAGGTTATCTTGATTATGTACTACATTGCGGTACTTTAGGTGATTAACTTGGG
>NW_013854261.1:0-356 GCF_000517525.1 Limulus polyphemus
TATCCAAATAATTCGCATTACGATTACAAGTGTATAAAAGAACCCGTACACATTCCGTTAATGACTCTATCCAAATAATTCGCATTACGATTACAAGTGTATAAAAGAACCCGTACACATTCCGTTAATGACTCTATCCAAATAATTCGCATTACGATTACAAGTGTATAAAAGAACCCGTACACATTCCGTTAATGACTCTGTCCAAATAATTCGCATTACGATTACAAGTGTATAAAAGAACCCGTACACATTCCGTTAATGACTCTATCCAAATAATTCTCATATTTTTACTGCCTTATTGAGTGATTTTTATTGTCATCTCCGAAAACGATCGTCCTGGCCCTCATTTCCTG
>NW_013854262.1:0-356 GCF_000517525.1 Limulus polyphemus
AGAAACACAGAAATATAAGCTTTATATTCACACACGGAGTGGTCACAATTAAACAGACGCCACCTTTTCAGAAAAAAATGAAAATTTTCAGTCATATTCACATGAATTTATATATTCATGATTTAATTAATATCTAGTAGATCTTCCTTTCGCTTCGTGGAGTTCGTTGATCCTTTGGGACATCGTGAGAATCATCTCGTCAATTTTAGATTGTCGGATTTTCGCCCACTCTTGCTTCAAACCTTGGAGTAGATCGCTCTTCGAAGTTGGTTTTTTGGTTGTTTCTTGACTTGCCGGTCGAGTATGGCCCAGAGGTTTTCGATGGGGTTCATGTCAGGAGATTGGCTCGGCCAGGG
>NW_013854263.1:0-352 GCF_000517525.1 Limulus polyphemus
CTCTGTTTCAGAGAGTATCTTTATCAACCATACCGTTTAAGAAAGTACTTTAACAAACCACTCTGTTTTAGAGAGTATCTTTATCAACCATACCGTTTAAGAAAGTACTTTAACAAACCACGATGTTTTAGAGAGTATCTTTATCAACCATACCGTTTAAGAAAGTACTTTAACAAACCACTCTGTTTTAGAGAGTATATTTATCAAACAAACCATTATTTAAGAAACAACCTTAACAAACCACTCTGTTTCAGAGAGTATCTTTATCAACCATACCGTTTAAGAAAGTACTTTTAACAAAACCGCGATGTTTTTAGAGATATTTAGATATTTTAGATATTTATCAAACAAA
>NW_013854264.1:0-356 GCF_000517525.1 Limulus polyphemus
CAAACATGCTACATATTATTCCTGAATCAACTACATATAAATGACCAAACATGTTACATATTGGTCCTGAATCATTTACATATAACTGAGCAAACATGTTACATATTGGTCCTGAATCAACTACATATAACTGACCAAACATGTTACATATTGGTCCTGAATACACTACATATAACTGAACAAACATGCTACATATTATTCCTGAATCCACTACATATAACTGAGCAAACATGCTACATATTAGTCCTGAATACACTATATATAACTGAGCAAACATGCTACATATTGGTGCCTTTGGATAAAAGATTAAAACACACGATGACCATGTAATTACATACACACCAGTTCTTCTTCTG
>NW_013854265.1:0-355 GCF_000517525.1 Limulus polyphemus
TTCTTATTTTCTCAAACCAAAATAAACCTAATTAGTAATTTATTGTTGGTTAAAGTAACTAGAAGGACGTTGTTTTCTCAAACCAAAGTAAACGTAATTAGTAATTTATTGTTGGTTAAAGTCACTACAAGGACGTTCTTGTTTTCTCAAACCAACATAAACCTAATTAGTAATTTATTGTCAGTTAAAGTCACTACAAGGACGTTCTTGTTTTCTCAAACCAAAGTAAACCTAATTAGTAATTTATTGTTGGTTAAAGTCACTACAAGGACGTTCTTGTTTTCTCTAACCAAAATAAACGTAATTAGTAATTTATTGTTGGTTAAAGTCACTACAAAGATGTTCTTGTTTTCTC
>NW_013854266.1:0-354 GCF_000517525.1 Limulus polyphemus
TTTGTATTAAAAAAAAAGAAAAACTGTGTGTATCAATCTTGTTGGCAAATATCATAAATTAAAATACATATCAGCATTTATTTAATTCCTAAATCTAAATTACAATTTAACTCAGTTTTAGGCTATTTTAAATTGTAATACATAACATAATAAATTGGGGGCTCATTAGGGATCTGAATTAGTGACAAAATTCAATCTAAGTTAAAATTTGCATCGTAATTCAATTTATATTTATCAGTGCCAAAAATATTTGATCATGTCTGATTATCAAGATTTTCTTGAATCACCCTCCCTCGAACAACTATAAAAATATAACAAAAATTAATTGCTCGAAATTGCCAAAGTTTTAGAACT
>NW_013854267.1:0-354 GCF_000517525.1 Limulus polyphemus
CGAAGTATCGATATTAGGTGTTTAATTAAGTCAGATGTTGCCTATACACAGTAATGCAGCCGAGTAAGATGCGAGTTTCTAGACAGAAGTTTCCAACACACACACGCACGAAGTATCGATATTAGATGTTTAATTAAGTCAGATGTTGCCTATACACGGTAATGCAGCCGTGTAAGATGCGAGTTTCTAGACAGAAGTTTCCAACACACACACACACGAAGTATCGATATTAGATGATTTATTAAGTCAGATGTTGCCTATACACAGTAATGCAGCCGAGTAAGATGCGAGTTTCAAGACAGAAGTTTCCAACACACACACACACACGAAGTATCGATATTAGATGTTTAATTA
>NW_013854268.1:0-356 GCF_000517525.1 Limulus polyphemus
TCTAACGTGTAGAAAGTCGGGTGGAAGGAGGGTTTAATCCTGTATCAAACGTTTAGAAAGTCGGGTGGAAAGAGGATTTAATCCTGTATCAAACGTCTAGAAAGTCGGGTGGAAGGATGGTTTAATCCTGTATCAAACGTCTAGAAAGTCGGGTGTAAGAAGGATTTAATCATGTATCAAACGTTTAGAAAGTCGGGTGTAAGGAGGATTTAATCATGTATCAAACGTTTAGAAAGTCGGGTGTAAGGAGGATTTAATCATGTATCAAACGGCCTGAAAGTCGGGTGGAAGGATGGTTTAATCATGTATCAAACGGCCTGAAAGTCGGGTGGAAGGATGTATTTAATCCTGTATAC
>NW_013854269.1:0-355 GCF_000517525.1 Limulus polyphemus
CCTGATTTAAATGTCACACCTGAACGCTCACATCCTTTTAATTTATGTTTGAAATTACGAACATTGCTCAACATCATGAAAATTAAACCTTATTTTCAATAAGCAATCCTGAAAAATATTTGGGGGTGCTTAACTTTTTTCCAGGTGTATATATCAATGATTACCATTACCTTCTGTCGAAACTCTGTATTTCGACAGGAGGATAAGCAGTATACAGAAGAACGGTGGACAGACATAAACAGATCAATGATTACCATTGCCCACTCATACAGAGTTTCGACAGAAGGATAAACAGCATACAGAAGAACGGTGGACAAACATAAACAGATCAATGATTACCATTACCCACTCATAC
>NW_013854270.1:0-354 GCF_000517525.1 Limulus polyphemus
GTTAATCATATCACATAATTTTGTCAGGAATAAGCCTGATAACCTGTTAACAAACTTGTCTAATAAACATACATAAAAGTTTCATGTAGAGTACAAAAATCACATTTTATTAAAAGAAAACATAAATTAACTTTGGTTGTTGCTACACAATAAGAAATTCAATCTGTTCAAGTTAATCATATCACATAATTTTGTCAGGAATAAGCCTGATAACCTGTTAACAAACTTGTCTAATAAACATACATAAAAGTTTCGTGTAGAGTACAAAAATCACATTTTATTAAAAGAAAACATAAATTAACTTTGGTTGTTGCTACACAATAAGAAATTCAATCTGTTCAAGTTAATCATATC
>NW_013854271.1:0-356 GCF_000517525.1 Limulus polyphemus
GATATATATGACATGAATAACCAATTGAAAGCTCAGAATGTCCCCCTAGTGGCTTTCTTAGCCATTTTAAAGTCATAGGATGGCATCTCTTTCTTTCAAACCAAGATTTCAAGGAAGTAGGATGAATTTTAAGTCTGCTCAAAATTCCATCTATTTTTAGACTGAAATACAGCTTAGTTACTAAACTTGATAAATTATAGTGAAATTCTGTGGTAGTGATATAGTAATTTTTGGTTATTCATCTGTACATATAAAACCTAAAAACAATATTTTGTTTCATATCCTCCACTTGTGGAACTTTAAAAGGCTTAGCAATCTACATCAAGCAGCAACCAAATACAAAGGTCATAACTAGA
>NW_013854272.1:0-356 GCF_000517525.1 Limulus polyphemus
GTTAAAAAACAAGGTCTCTCTTCCACATCGTAATAGATATAACAAGTTAAAAACACGGTCTCTCTTCCACATCGTAATACATATAACAAGTTAAAAACAAGGTCTCTCTTCCACATCGTAATATATATAACAAGTTAAAAACAAGGTCTCTCTTCCACATCGTAATACATATAACAAGTTAAAAACAAGGTCTCTCTTCCACATCGTAATAGATATAACAAGTTAAAAACACGGTCTCTCTTCCACATCGTAATACATATAACAAGTTAAAAACAAGGTCTCTCTTCCACATCGTAATATATATAACAAGTTAAAAACAAGGTCTCTCTTCCACATCGTAATACATATAACAAGTT
>NW_013854273.1:0-353 GCF_000517525.1 Limulus polyphemus
CTTTAGATATATATCTTATGATCCTTCTTTACAACTACTGCAACACGTGTAATCCATTCTTACCTCCTTGTTGCTTTAGATACATATCTTATGATCCTTCTTTACAACTACTGCAACACGTGTAATCCATTCTTACCTCCTTGTTGTTTTAGATACATACCTTATGATCCTTCTTTACAACTACTGCAACACGTGTAATCCATTCTTACCTCCTTGTTGTTTTAGATACATACCTTATGATCCTTCTTTACAACTACTGCAACACGTGTAATCCATTCTTACCTCCTTGTTGTTTTAGATATATATCTTATGATCCTTCTTTACAACTACTGCAACACGTGTAATCCATTCTT
>NW_013854274.1:0-355 GCF_000517525.1 Limulus polyphemus
AAGGAATGTTCTGTTATGTTAAGATCCACCTGAACAATCACCATATCCTCACAATAAGTGATATGGGAAGGAATGTTCTGTTATCCACCTGAACAATCACCATATCCTCACAATAAGTGATATGGGAAGGAATGTTCTGTTATCCACCAGAACAATCACCGTATCCTCACAATACATGATATGGGAAGGAATGTTCTGTTATCCACCTGAACAATCACCGTATTCTCACAATACATGATATGGGAAGGAATGTTCTGTTATCCACCTGAACAATCACCGTATCCTCACAATACCTGATATGGGAAGGAATGTTCTGTTATGTCAAGATCCACCTGAACAATCACCGTATCCTCAC
>NW_013854275.1:0-356 GCF_000517525.1 Limulus polyphemus
GTTAAACTATTACAGCATGACACCAACTTAATCCAGGACTTTAAGTTAAACTATTACAGCATGACACCAACTTAATCCAGGACTTTAAGTTAAACTCTACCACAGCATGACACTGACTTAATCCAGGACTTTACGTTAAACTCTACCACAGCATGACACTGACTTAATCCATGACTTTACGTTAAACTCTACCACAGTGTAACACTGACTCAATCCAGGTCTTTAATTAAATTCTACCACAGCGTGACACTGACTTAATCCAGGACTTTACGTTAAACTCTACCACAGTGTAACACTGACTTAATCCAGGACTTTAAGTTAAACTCTACCACAGCATGACACTGACTTAATCCAGG
>NW_013854276.1:0-355 GCF_000517525.1 Limulus polyphemus
CTTGTGTCTTCTTTTTGACAGTACACAGTATCGTTAAATCTAGTGTCTTTTTATTGACAGTACACAGTATCGTTAAATTTGTGTATTCTTATTGAAAGTACACAGTATCGTTAAATCTTGAGTCTTTTTATTGACAGTACACAGTATCGTTAAATCTTGTGTATTCTTATTGACAGTACACAGTATCGTTAAATCTTGTGTCTTCTTATTGACAGTACACAGTATAGTTAAATCTTGTGTTCTTCTTATTGACAGTACACAGTATCGTTAAATCTTGTCTTCTTATTGACAGTACACAGTATCGTTAAATCTTGTGTCTTCTTATTGACAGGACACATTATTGTTAAATCTTGTG
>NW_013854277.1:0-356 GCF_000517525.1 Limulus polyphemus
GATTTAGGATTATGGAAGAAATATTGGAAATTTCCACGAGAGGATGTCCATCCTGAATAGGGCACGTCAAAGGCATCTTTGTATTGAAATATGAAGAAAAATAATTTGTTTCAAAATTTTAGCAAAAAGTGAAGGCTATATATACCCTTAATATTTTCGGCGACAATATCAATTTTTTGAAACTTGAAAAACAGTGCTTTTTGGAAGCACAATTAATAGAAGAATAAAGGCTAGTGTTTATTTCGGTAGAAAATTCAAAATTCAGACATTGTACCATTGACAAAAAAGTATTATTATAAGAGAAATAGAAGTTTTGTTCATTCAGAGTAAACATAATCCAAAAGGTGGGGTTTATT
>NW_013854278.1:0-356 GCF_000517525.1 Limulus polyphemus
CATATTTCCAATGCCTCAGTGTATAGCCGTACATGTTCTGATAGATAAAATAAAACATATTTCCATAATTGTCAACTGCAAAAAAATATAAAAAATCTTACAAAAACGCTGTTCAAACCTGGAAAACAAAAACACAATGGGAGCTACAATAAAGAAATTCAACTCCTGCTCTTCAAGTTTACAGCTTTACACGTGTGAGGTCAATCTTTACATAGTACTGTAAGAAGTTGAGCTCCAGTTCTACACATGTGAAGTAAAGTATAAAAATAGTGTAAAAAGTTCACTTCCAGCTCTACATGTCTCAGGTCAAGCCTCACAAAGAGCTGTAAGAAGTTGAGCTCCAGTTCTACACATGT
>NW_013854279.1:0-355 GCF_000517525.1 Limulus polyphemus
ATTAACAATAATTATGTTTTGGTGTGTTAAGTATTATAAGTAATTTGTCCTGTTTATTCCAGGATTAACAATAATTATGGTTTGGTGTGTTAAGTATTATAAGTAATTTGTCCTGTTTATTCCAGGATTAACAATAATTATGGTTTGGTGTGTTAAGTATTATAAGTAATTTGTCCTGTTTATTCCAGGATTAACAATAATTATGGTTTGGTGTGTTAAGTATTATAAGTAATTTGTCCTGTTTCTTCAAGAATTAACAATAATTTATGTTTTGGTGTGTTAAGTATTATCAGTAATTTGTCCTGTTTATTCCAGGATTAACAATAATTATGGTTTGGTGTGTTAAGTATTATAA
>NW_013854280.1:0-356 GCF_000517525.1 Limulus polyphemus
TACAACTACTCCATCAACTCCTAGGTGTAACTCCAGTTACTGAATGTGTAACCCATACTCATTTTTTGCGTTATTTGGTACAACAACTCCACGAATACCAAGGTGTAACTCTAGTTACCGAATTTATAACCACCATACTCATCTTTAGCCTTACTTGGTACAACTACTCTATGAAGACTTAGGTTTAACTCTGGTTACCGAATTTATAACCCCATACTCATCTTTAGCGTTATTTGGTACAACAACTCTACGAACACCTAGGTGTAACTCTAGTTACACAATTTATAACCACCATACTCATCTTTAGCCCTTATTTGGCACAAATACTCCATGAACATCTAGGTGTAACTCTATTT
>NW_013854281.1:0-356 GCF_000517525.1 Limulus polyphemus
AGGGGGCGAAGTAGTGGTAAAAATCTCAAAATGCAGAACTGAAATTTGTATGTCTCTCCCCATGGACCCAATGAACCTCCATACCAAATTTGGTGAAGATCCATCTACAGGAAGTGAGTTAGTGTTAAAAAACGCAAAAAAAAACGCTCATAAAAATCGCAAAACGTAAAATACAAAATGAAAATTTGTGTGTATCTCTCCGTAGACCCAACAAACCTTCATATCAAATTTGGTGAAGATCCATCAACAGGGGGGCGAAGTAGGGGTAAAAAACGACCATAATAACCACAAAACGGAAAATTTGTATGTATCTCCCCATGGACCCAATGAACCTCCATACCAAATTTGGTGAAGAT
>NW_013854282.1:0-353 GCF_000517525.1 Limulus polyphemus
TTCTGTTTTTTAAGACAATAAATTTCGGAAAGAAATAAAATGTATCAGAAACTGTTTCCAGAATATAACAGCTGTAAACTAGAGGGGCACTTAGTAGAGCGCATACCTCCGCTACGTGGCGTTGATCATATTCGGATCTCAAAAAATACGAAAATGTTCCGTGTGTCTGTAGTTACCAATAGATACGGAACATTTGTAGCAGAACAATTAAGAATAATATTCTACATATCTCCACCAAATTTCACCAAAATTCGGTCCTTTTTGACTGACTTTAGAGAAAAAATGGTCTGAAAAATCTGTACCCAGGCAAACAGAGTAGGGTTATTTTAGTATTTACGTCGTACCTTCGACCC
>NW_013854283.1:0-412 GCF_000517525.1 Limulus polyphemus
ATACGTTAACTTCAACAATACCCTGTGACTACAGTTCAATTACTCACTATCTACACACACATTATTGTTCCGTCACGTTGTCACCCTCTTTTATATACCAGACTACCCTATATCTAGTAAATACTAGAGTATTCGCCAAGGTACAGGATAGTTCTAGAAAATAGGTGGCGCCACACCAGTCATGTGACCTCGATGACGCAACACAGTTTTTAATTGCTCTATACATTATGTATTATTTAAAAACAACATGTATTGTACTAAGTATTATATATTATATAATAACCAGGATTATATATTAACCAGAATTCTTATGTTACTGATGGTAAAGATCAGGACTGGACAGAATGTAAGTATTATTCCAGTGGAAAACAAGGTAGGTATGGCTTTTGTTGAAGAAGATAATTTTATATTC
>NW_013854284.1:0-582 GCF_000517525.1 Limulus polyphemus
ATTGATAGATAACAAAATTTCGAAGTATTTTTTCTTAATTTTTTTTCTTAATCTATTGAGAGATAACTGAACTTCCAAGTATTTTCCTTATTATATGTTTCTCCATGTATTGAGAGATAAGTGAACTTCCAAGTATTTTTCTCCATCTCTTGACATATAACTGAACTTACAAGTAGTTTTTCTTAATTTTTTGCTCCATCTATTTAGAGGTAACTTAAATTCCAAGTATTTTTCCTTATTATTTGTCTCTCCATATATTGAGATATAAGTGAACTTCCAAGTATTTTTCTTAATTTCTTTTCTCCATCTATTGATAGATAACAAAATTTCTAAGTATTTTTTAATTTTTTTCTCAATCTATTGAGAGATAACTGAACTTCCAAGTATCTTTTCTACATGTATAGAGAAATAACTGATTTTCCAAGTATTTTTTCTCCATCTTTTGAGATATAACTGAAATTCCAAGTATTTTTTCTTAATTTTTTCTCCATCTATCGAGAGATAACTGAAATTCCATATATTTTTCTCCATCTATTGAGATATAACTGAACTTCCAAGTATTTTTTTCTCACCCTATTGAGA
>NW_013854285.1:0-1302 GCF_000517525.1 Limulus polyphemus
AATAAAAAGACATAAGATTTAACAATACTGTGTACTGTCAATAAGAAGACACAAGATTTAACGATACTATGTACTTTCAATAATAAGACACAAGATTTAACAATACTGTGTACTGTCAATAAGAAGACACAAGATTTAACGATACTGTGTACTGTCAATAAGAAGACACAAGATTTAACGATACTGTGTACTGTCAATAAGAAGACACAAGATTTAACTTACTGTGTTCTGTCAATATGAAGACACAATATTTAACGATACTGTGTACTTTCAATAAAAAGACACAAGATTTAACAATAATGTTTTCTGTCAATAAGAAGACACAAGATTTAACAATACTGTGTACTATCAATAAGAAGACACCATATTCAACGATAATGTGTAGACAGGGCACAGTATCGTTAAATATTGAGTCTTCTTATTGACAGTACACTGTATTGTTAAATCTTGTGTCTTCTTATTGACAGTACACAGTATCGTTAAATCTTGTGTCTTCTTATTGACAGGACACATTATTGTTAAATCTTGTGTTTTCTTACTGACAGAATAAGAAGACACAAGATTTAACGATACTGTGTAGTGTCAATAAGAAGACACAAGATTTAATGATACTGTGTACTGTCAATAAAAAGACACAAGATTTAACGATACTGTGTACTTTCAATAGGAAGACTCAAGATTTAACAAAACTGTCTACTGTCAATAAGAGGACACACGATTTAACAATACTGTGAACTGTCCATAAGAGGACACACGATTTAACAATACTGTGAACTGTCAATAAGAAGACACAAGTACACAGTATCGTTAAATCGTCATATTGACAGACACAATATTTAACGATACTGTGCACTGTCAATAAGAAGACACAAGATTTAACGATAACAGTATCGTTAAATCTTGTGTCTTCTTATTGACAGTACACGGTATCGTTAAATCTAGAGTCTTCTTATTGACAGTACACAGTATCGTTAAATCTTGTGTCTTCTTTTTGACAGGACACGTTATTGTTAAATCTTGTGTTTTCTTACTGACAGTACACATTATCGATGAATATTGTGTCTTCTTATTGACAGGACACATTATTGTTAAATCTTGTGTTTTCTTACTGACAGTACACATTATCGTTGAATATTGTGTCTTCTTATTGACAGTACACAGTATCGTTAAATCTTGTGTCTTCTTATTGACAGTACACGGGTACTGTCAATAAGAAGACACAATATTCAACGATAATGTGTACTGTCAGTAAGAAAACACAAGATTTAACAATAATGTGTCCTGTCAATAAGAAGACACAAT
>NW_013854286.1:0-355 GCF_000517525.1 Limulus polyphemus
TACCAGTTTTAATGTTGAATATTATTTATGATTTTAAAGTTTGTTTGGTATGGAAGTAGAGAGAGAGTCATACCAGTTCTTTAGGATTTTTATTCTAGTTGATTTGCATTTTATGGAGGATACAATTTTTTGGGGATTTCAAAATAATGTACTAAAACATTAAAAGTAATAAGTTCAAATCTGTAGCAAATATAAATATTGTAATCATTTCTTATAAATATGATTTCCTAATGTAATTTTCCAAGATATTAAAGATCATAATGCAAAAAACTAAATTTATTAAAAGTAATAGGCTTTATGTTTCTTAAACTACCTACATTTGTCAAAATATTTATGAATTTTCGAAAATATTCGT
>NW_013854287.1:0-352 GCF_000517525.1 Limulus polyphemus
GATGGGCAGAGCATAGATAGCCCATTGTGTAGCTTTGTGCTTAGCTACAGACAACCAAATCAAAAAAAGTTTCACTTGACATACAGATAAATTCATATACATTTATTACAGCCAATGTACTTGATAGTTAGTTGAGAATATTGTGTTTAGATAATTGAATACCAGTTGAATTTTTCAATATGTATTTTTATAAAAACGAAATTACAAACGTAAGGCCGTGTATTCTCTCAACCAATACATTCTATTGATTTCTGTGTTTTGTTATATATATATATATTCATAAAGTAAAAACTAACACCCGGAAGAAACTTATACAAGATATAATTAACAAAAGTTTAAACTAGTTATACTC
>NW_013854288.1:0-356 GCF_000517525.1 Limulus polyphemus
CTGTCTTTCATTGTTTTTCTCTGGCATTTCATAATGTACTAATCAATGTTTCTGTCTTTCATTGTTTTTCTCTGGCATTTCATAATGTACTAATCATTGTTTTTCTCTGGCATTTGATAATGTACTAATCATTGTTTTTGACTTTCATTGTTTTTCTCTGGTTTATATTTTTGCAGCTATGACAGTACGCAATGGTGGGAATGTATTGATTCCCTGCTACCCTTCTGGTGTGACTTATGATCTCTTTGAATGCTTAGCTGGACAGTTGGACAATACTGGTCAGTTATTGGTCCCTATGTACTTTCTGTCTCCAGTGGCTGATCGCTCACTTGCTTACTCCAATATTTTAGCTGAAT
>NW_013854289.1:0-351 GCF_000517525.1 Limulus polyphemus
AGTAGTTTATTCGGTTTAGGTGTACAGTCATTTAGACATTAATAATAACTAAAATTATAAATTAATTATCCATCGCTATACAGTGGACTAACTGTCTATTTATTTATTAAATTCTTTTATTCACCAAAACACGGAATTCAGTGATGAAAAAGTGAAATAGAGGCCTATTAATATTGTTACGACAGCGGAAATCACGCGACGCTGGGAGCATGCGCGCTGGAATTTCTAGAAGGATCATGACTTTTCCTGGCAACTCTAGTTTGTTCCAGGCGCCCTCTTTTTTAGTATATAAGCCCGGCAAATAAAGCGGAGAAATAATGGCAGATAGATAGATATAGAGACAGATAATTG
>NW_013854290.1:0-357 GCF_000517525.1 Limulus polyphemus
AAAAGATTTGTTACGTTTGTTTAGCTTCAAAGAATTGATGGTATATATATGTTTTTTTATGATTATTTGCCACACAGTTATTAACCATTTTTGAAATCGAAGACAGACCAAAGTTGGCATTTGAAATCCTATTTTAGTTCTCTCATTCCCCCCCCCCCAAAAAACTTATTTTTTCAAATGTTATGATTGTTGTATAGAATTCTCAAGTATTTTACTGACATAGTCTTTGTTTATTTCCTCTCTCTCTCTCTTTTCTACATTTTTTTCAACAATAGGAATTTTCAAGTTACTTATAAATGTAGATCTTACCATTGTGATTATTTTTCTCGTAATTTCCCACGATCCCATGTATTAGAC
>NW_013854291.1:0-356 GCF_000517525.1 Limulus polyphemus
GTTGAATTAAAAGTCACTGTTTTGAATAATGTTTTTTTTTACAGCTTATTTCTGATTCGAGGTCAACTTTACGTTTTATGGGAAAGCATTGTTTCCAACATTAATAACAAATTACGTGATTCATTGTAAATTAAATAGTTGGTGCTTTGAATGCTGTTTACGTAACCGTGATTGATGTCAAGATATTTTGTCTCAAAGAATTATTATTGTTTAATATATCATTTAAGTATACTTTAGTGTCAACTTTATATTTGTATTAATGTATTGTTTGAAATATTATTAACACTCTTCGTCATTCAGTCTCATGTATTGTTTGAAATATTATTAACACTCTTCGTCATTCAGTCTCATGTATT
>NW_013854292.1:0-356 GCF_000517525.1 Limulus polyphemus
AAGGTTTTAGTAACTCATGTTGTCCAAATAAGTTTTCTGATGACATTATTTCTATTTTTCAAATTTGTTTCATCAAAGAAGCGATCATAAATTATATAAGAACATTGTAATGTCAGTTTATCTCAGATAAATGTATGGTTTGTTTTGAATTTCGCGCAAAGCTACACGAGGGCTATTTGCGCTAGCCGTCCCTAATTTAGTAGTGTAAGACTAGAGGGAAGGCAGCTATTTCATCACCACCCACCGCCAACTCTTGGGCTACTATTTTACCAACGAATAGTGGGATTAACCGTCACATTATAACGCCCCCACGGCTGAAAGGGCGATCATGCTTGGTGGGACGGGGATTCGAATCC
>NW_013854293.1:0-382 GCF_000517525.1 Limulus polyphemus
TTATCTATAGCACGGAGTTTAGGGAAATGACAACCATCACAGCAGGTTGATCTTGTTGTAAAAAATTATCTGTAGCACGGAGTTTAGGGAAATGACAACCATCACAGCAAATTGATCTTGTTGTAAAAAATTATCTATAGCACGGAGTTTAGGGAAATGACAACCATCACAGCAGATTGGTCTGACTGTTAAAATTTGTCTACAGAACCGGGCTTTAGTTAACTGACAACCATCATAGTAGGTTGGTCTGACTGTTAAAATGTATCTATAGCATTGGGGTCTAGTTAAGTAACAACCATCACAGTAAGTTGGTTTGACTGTTAAAAAGTATATATAGCACTGGGGTCTCGTTAAATGACAACCATCACAGCAGATTAGCCTG
>NW_013854294.1:0-356 GCF_000517525.1 Limulus polyphemus
GGCCCGGCATGGCCAGGTGGATAAGGCACTCGACTCGCAATCTGAAAGTCGTGGGTTCGAATCCCCGTCCCACCAAACATGCTCGCCCTTTCAGCCGTGGGGGCGTTATAATGTGACGGTCAATCCCACTATTCGTTAATAAAAGAGTAGCCCAAGAGTTGGCGGTGGGTGGTGATAACTAGCTGCCTTCCCTCTAGTCTTACACTGCTAAATTAGGGACGGCTAGCGCAGATAGCCCTCGTGTAGCTTTGCGCGAAATTCAAAAACAAACAAACCTTCTTCCACAATTTTCTTCAGAACTTCAGGATATTCATCAGCAGCTTCCTTATCTGCACTAGCTGCTTCCCCTTTAATTT
>NW_013854295.1:0-580 GCF_000517525.1 Limulus polyphemus
TAATTGTTATTTTCCATTCTAGTCTATATTACGTTAATCCTTTTCTTACTGTTTCAAGTTCCATTATTCTGTTATGTCTAAAGTGTTCAATAACCTTTGAGTCGATTTCTACATATTTTAGTTTTGTTTATTTGCTCCAGCCTCTATTACTGTAATTCATATTCTTACTGTTTCAAAGTCATTCGTTTTTGAATATTCTCTTATTTTTCTGATATAACTTCACAAATAATTGTTTATTTTCCATTCTAGTCTATATTACGTTAATTCCTTTTCTTACTGTTTCAAGTTCCATTATTCTGTTATGTCTAAAGTGTTCAATAACCTTTGAGTCGATTTCTACATATTTTAGTTTTGTTTATTTGCTCCAGCCTCTATTACTGTAATTCATATTCTTACTGTTTCAAAGTCATTCGTTTTTGAATATTCTCTTATTCTTCTGATATAACTTCACAAATTGACTTATGAATTATATGAGAGATGAGTGGTGGTTTCTCTTCTATAAATATTTTTTTTTCCAAAAGAAGTTGAATCTTTCTGCTCTAAAAACTCCGATATATATATATATATACATGTATGTATG
>NW_013854296.1:0-356 GCF_000517525.1 Limulus polyphemus
CTTAAGTCGTAAAGATTAATTTCAAAACGAAGCTAGTCAAAACTAGCATCAATACGTTATTTATTGATTTCAGCAGTGACTATTGCTAGAAACTTAAGGAAAGATTTACATAAAAAAATTCCTTTTTTAATAGCCAAACGATACAAACTTTTAGCCTTTCATTCCTATGTATTTTTATCTAGATGCGAATTTATATATATCTAGTTAATAAGTGACATAAAAGTAGACGTAACTACACAACAACATCAACAAATACTCATTAATATACATATAACGACCCAACAATATAAACAAATATTCATCAATATACACTTAACAACCCAACAATATAAACAAATATTCATCAATATACACGT
>NW_013854297.1:0-356 GCF_000517525.1 Limulus polyphemus
TAATTTCTCAAGTTAAGCCCATATTTCTAGACCACGAGCGGGGTGAAGGAGGAGTGTTTAATCTTCGAGCACCCCAGATTAATAATTATTTCTTCGGAAATAATTATTTTTCAATCTAAACAACTGCCAGGGAAAAACGGAAACCACTCTTTGCCTACGTTGTTTACTGAGTAGGCTTATGACATAGATAATTATCCCAAGTCCAAGTCAGATCATGTTTCCAACTACCAAACAAGTTATTTCACATTTTCCACCAAAAAGTGTATCTAGAAAGTAAATTTAATTGCAGTTTCTACTCTGTAAAAAAATGTAATTAAAGAATAAAAACCTTATAGTTTTTATCTCGCAAAACGTAC
>NW_013854298.1:0-356 GCF_000517525.1 Limulus polyphemus
CTATTACTGGCCAGGTGGTCAGGGAGCTCGACTCGCAATCTGAGGGTCGCGGGGGCGTTATAATGTGACGGTTGGTAAAAGAGTAGCCCAACTGGTGACTTGCTACCTTCCATCTAGTCCTTCACTTCTAAATTATGGACGAATAGCGCCGATAGATCTCGTGTAGCTTTGCGCGAAATTCAAAACAAACCAAATATAAACGCGGTTTTATACAATTCTAATATATTTTGCTACTTAAGATCCATGTTATGACTGTTTTATTCTTTCATAGGGATGGAAAACACATTATATTTAGCTCTCTGTATCAAAAAGTAGAAACGCTTTTCACCAGCAGTAAAATATAGTGCTGTAACACA
>NW_013854299.1:0-355 GCF_000517525.1 Limulus polyphemus
TTTATCACCGACATACTTTGTTGTTTATTACCGACATACTTTATTATTTATTACCGACACACTTTATTATTTATTACCGACATACTTTGTTATTTATTACCGACATATTTTATTATTTATCACCGACATACTTTGTTGTTTATTACCGACATACTTTATTATTTATTACCGACACACTTTATTATTCATTACCGACATACTTTATTATTTATTACCGACACACTTTATTATTTATTACCGACACACTTTATTATTCATTACCGACATACTTTATTATTTATTACCGACATACTTTGTTGTTTATTACCGACATATTTTATTATTTATTACCGACATACTTTGTTATTTATTACCG
>NW_013854300.1:0-357 GCF_000517525.1 Limulus polyphemus
CCAAGCAGGGTGCAAAACACTTGTTTTCAGAAAATCAATTATTGGCTTCAAATATTGATCTTTCTCCTGCTCTACTTTAATATCTATACCTGGTTCCACTTCACCATCATCAACTTTTTGAGTCTCTTTGACTTCAGCTTGATGGCATCTGGTTAGTTCAACCTCTCTTTTGCAGCAATGTTCGCAGTCATTTTTGCAGGGTCTTCGGCTCAGTCTGTTGGCATTTCCATGAGATTTTCCTTCTCTGTATTCAATATCATAATTATTCTGGTCTATCTTTCCTATCCAACGTGTCAGTTGTCCCTCTGAGTTCTTTAATGATCTTAACCAGTGTATTGCAGCGTGGTCTGTCCTAAT
>NW_013854301.1:0-356 GCF_000517525.1 Limulus polyphemus
AGTTAATATTAGTAGAAATCACTTTAGTTTGATTATCGATTACACCGTCAGAAGTGTGCCGTTAAAGAGTCAGTTAGTTAATATTAGTAGAAATCACTTTAGTTTGATTATCAATTACACCGTCAGAAGTGTGCCGTTAAAGAGTCAGTTAGTTAATATTAGTAGAAATAACTTTATTTCGATTATCGATTACACCGTCAGAAGTGTGCTGTTAAAGTGTCAGTTAGTTAATATTAGTAGAAATCACTTTATTTTGATTATCGATTACACCGTCAGAAGTGTGCTGTTAAAGAGTCAGTTAGTTAATATTAGTAGAAATCACTTTAGTTTGATTATCGATTACACCGTCAGAAGTG
>NW_013854302.1:0-355 GCF_000517525.1 Limulus polyphemus
AATATACTCTAGCTATGTATTCTCTAAGTAAGAATCATTAATTGTTTTATTTAACATAAGGGTTTTGTAACAATATACTTTAGCTATTTATTCTCTAAGTAAGAATCATTCATTGTTTTATTTAACTTAAGGGTTTTGTAACAATATACTCTAGCTATTTATTCCCTAAATAAAAATCATTAATTGTTTTATTTAACCTAAGGGTTTTGTAACAATATAATCTAGCTATTTATTCCCTCAGTAAGAATCATTAATTGTTTTATTTAACTTAAGGGTTTTGTAACAATATACTCTAGCTATTTATTCCCTAAATAAGAATCATTAATTGTTTTATTTAACCTAAGGGTTTTGTAAC
>NW_013854303.1:0-356 GCF_000517525.1 Limulus polyphemus
CACAACATGTACTGCATGTTCTGCACTATTCTTCAACATCTTGTCTAATACCTATCCAGTAAAATCTGTATCGTAGGTGATTCAATGTTTTCTTAACTCCGAGATGTCCTCCTGTTACAGTATCATGGGATTGACGCAGCACAACTTCCCGTAACTTTCTCGGTATAACCGTTTGCCAGGTCATCACTTTCCCATCTGCAGTTTCCCATCTCCGGAGAAGAATACCATCTTCAAGCCTAACTAGTCCTATTGTGCCCAATAGTTCTTTGTCACAGGGCTTAGACTAGACACCTTCTCCCAAGCAGGGCACAAAACACTTGCTTTTAGAAAATCTCTCCCACATTGTCTGGTGTTGG
>NW_013854304.1:0-351 GCF_000517525.1 Limulus polyphemus
CTCGTGTAGCTTTGCGCGAAATTCAAAACAAACAAACAATACAATTCTGAGAATGTAATATATCTTTTAAAATGTGTACATTGGGTTAATTATTTATTGGTGAAACAGATAATTTAAGATTAAGGATAAATTTACATAAATTCCATGTTTGATGCCCCGAAAAAAGCCTACTGTATGTCAGTAAACATTTTAATAAATGTATTTTGAGAAAATCTTAAATTCTAAAAGAATCATATTTTCATGTTTCCTCTTTTGAGGAATGTAATGTAAAACATAAATGATTATTTTTCGAAAAATATTTTATACATTTTTTTGGTGCCACTTAATTAGATAGTACTCAGAAGGCAGAAG
>NW_013854305.1:0-502 GCF_000517525.1 Limulus polyphemus
AGTCAATACGTTTCTCGTCACTTCAAACTTAACAACTTTTATAATACACGCTATAAATCACAACGATTCACATTCTCGAAAATACACACTAGCTCGAAACAGAATCGTAAGTTACCCGGAACACTCTTCATTGAATCCCGCAGGTTTCCCTGCCAGGCTTATATACTAAAGAAGAGGCTTCGACAAAATTCATGATCGTTCGAGAAATTTCACGCACGCTACCAGCGCCAAACGCGCCAGCAGCGTCACGTGACTTCCGCTGTCGCAACAGTATGTTTAAGGGCTGTACTATGTTATATATTGTTTGTAGTTTTGAAAGGTTCATTGCATGGAAGGATTTTCTTTTTGTTTTATTGTAAATTCCTTCATAGTGTTGTTACACCTCTGTTCGTTAGTTAATTTTCCGTATAATTTTTTCCGAAGAAACTTTAGTGATACAAGTCCTTTCTTAAATAAAACTGGTTTATTCTTTCTTAATACAACTTTGCAATACACTTAATTT
>NW_013854306.1:0-356 GCF_000517525.1 Limulus polyphemus
GAGTTGCCAGGAAAGTTCATGATCCTTCGAGAAACTCCAGCGCGCATGCTCCCAGCAGTGCGTGACTTCCGCTGTCGTAACAATATGTTAAATGCACATTTATTTATATTGTAATCGATACAATTGATGAACATGTCCATGCTGCAAATATGGCTTTTTTTTCACCCAATATCCATTGAAAAGAACAGGTTTTAGTTCATACTGATGTGGCCGAACAGCTTGTAATAAACCCAAAAACAGACTGGCCCTTACGTTTCTTTTCTTTCTTAGTTTCTAAACCTTCTTCAGTAAACAATGTGGGTGATGAAAGAAAACAAACTAACTTTTAAATAGAACTTGACTTAGTTATCTGAATC
>NW_013854307.1:0-355 GCF_000517525.1 Limulus polyphemus
CGTTTCCAGCGTGTGAACGTTTCTCCGTCTCTTCTGGCGGATATCGCGCGTGAATTATTTTTTGGACAGAACTGTCACCGGTGATGAAAAATGGATTCTCTATGCGAATATTATACGCCAAAAACAATGGCTCGGTCCTAGACAAAAACAACTTCGACCCCAATACCTATATTCTATCCGCAGAAAGTGATGTTTTGCATTTGGTAGGACATCAAAGGAGTAATTCATTTCGAACTCCTCAATCCACAGCGATCTGTCAATGCAGAGATCTACAGTCAACAACTGAAACTTTAAATCAAGCCTTTCATCAGAAACGCTCTTCATTCGTCAATAGGAAAAGTGTTATTCTTCTCCA
>NW_013854308.1:0-356 GCF_000517525.1 Limulus polyphemus
TACACCTAGGTGTTCATGGAGTTGTTGTACCAAATAACGCTAACGATGAGTATGTGGTTTCACATTCAGTAACTAGAGTTACACCTAGGTGTTCATGGAGCAGTTGTACCAAGTAAGGCTAAAGATGAGTATGGTGGTTATAAATTTGGTAACTAGATTGACACCTAAGTATTCATGGAGTAGTTGTGCGAAATAAGGCTAAAGATGAGTATGGTGGTTATAAATTCGGTAACTAGAGTTACACCTAGGTATTCATGGAGTTCTTGTACCAAGTAAGGCTAAAGATGAGTAAGGTGGTTATAAATTCAATAACTAGAGTTACACCTAAGTGTTCGTGGAGTTGTTGTACCAAATAA
>NW_013854309.1:0-356 GCF_000517525.1 Limulus polyphemus
GTAGATGGTCTTCAAAGTCCTTATCCTTTTGTTTCATAATTGCTTCACAAGCACTAATATCTGTGTATCCAAAGAAACATTAAAACACGATAAATCATTTCAAAAGTAGCAAAGCTTGTCAGCAGTGTTTTGAAAAAGAAACATTAAAACACAATGAATCATTTCAAAATTAGCAAAGCTTGTCAGCAATGTTTTGAAAAACAGACATCAAAGCACGATGAATCATTTCTAAATTAGCAAAGCTTGTCAGCAATGTTTTGAAAAAGAAACATTAAAGCACAATCAGTCATATCAAAAGCAGCAATGCTTGTCAGCAGTGTTTTGAAAAAGAAACATTAGAGCACAATCAGTCATAT
>NW_013854310.1:0-356 GCF_000517525.1 Limulus polyphemus
CTAAAAGTCGAAAACATCTAGTGTAATAAAGACTAAAAAGACCGTAATCAAAGTCGAAAATCCTAATGTTAGAAGGAATAAAAATACCGTTATCAAAGTAGACAAAATCTTGTGTAAAAAAGACTAAAATAAACCATTATGAATTTTAAAATATCTAGTGTAAGAAGGAATAAAAAGACCGTTATAAAAATCGACAGAATCTACTGTAATAAGTGAGTAAAAAGGCAGTTATTAAAGACGATAAAATAAAGTGTAAGAAGGACTAAAAAGACCGTTATCAAAGTCGACCAAATCTAGTGTAAGATGAGCTAAAAAAGCCGTTATCTAAGTCGAAAAAACCTAGTATAAGAAGGAAT
>NW_013854311.1:0-355 GCF_000517525.1 Limulus polyphemus
ATGGGGATGCGAACTCGCGACCCGCAGATTGCGAGTCGAGCGTCCTAACCACCTGGCCATGCCGGGCAAGATGGACTGACATGACAAGTGTGAAAATAATTTTGATGGACTGTCAGATCTACCAATACATGAACAATTCATGATAACATTCTCAAGTTACATGTCATTGTTCCTAACAGAGAGTGCACCAAAAGAAGTGGACGAAATGATCAAGCTGACAGAACAGTATATGGAAGCCCATGGAGGGAGTATAACTGGCAAGTCTAAGATCAACCAATTAAAGTCGAAACCAGGAGTGGCTGACCAGAAACAGAATACTACCAAAACTATTATTACATGATCTAGGAAACTGTTA
>NW_013854312.1:0-478 GCF_000517525.1 Limulus polyphemus
CGACACAAACGTCTACAGTTCACATATCAGTATAATAGCACTTCGACACAAACGTCTACAGCTCATATATCAGTATAATATCACTTCGACACAAACATCTACAGTTCATATATCAGTATAATATCACTTCGACACAAACGTCTACAGCTCATCTGATGATTCCTGTTATTAGTGGACAGGTCTTGTCAAGATTGGATATAGTATCACTATCTTTATACACTCTTCTTTACTTTCACTCAGAAGTTTATTTATCATTCTTACACAAATGTTATTTTTATACTAATTGTTTCACAATAACTTACATTTTAGTTACTGGATCATAGCAAAACACGCTATCGAGAACTGGTGAATCATAAAGAATTAGGAAGACAACAGGAGGACATCTCCATGATAATTTCAGTTATACAGAGGAAGTTACGGGAAGTTGTGCTGCGTTAATCCGCCAAGTCGTCACTTTCCCATCTGTAGTTTCCCATCT
>NW_013854313.1:0-501 GCF_000517525.1 Limulus polyphemus
ACATGTTCCTGGTAATATTGACCTGTCTTCCTGATTATAATGAGACATGTTCCCGGTAACATAGACCAGTTTACCTGATTATAGTGAGACATGTTCCTGGTAAAATTGACCTGTCTTCCTGGTTATAATGTGACATGTTCCTGGTAACATTGACTTGTCTTCCTAGTTATAATGAGACATGTTCGTGGTAACATTGACCTATCTTCCTTATTATAATGAGACATGTTCCTGATAACATTGTCTTGTCTTCCTAGTTTTAATGAGACATGTTACTGGTAACATTGACCTGTCTTCCAGGTTATAATGAGACATATTCCTTTTAACATAATCTTGTCTTCCTGATTATAATGAGACATGTTCCTGGTAACAATGACCTGTCTTCCTGATAATAATGACACATGTTCCTGTAATATTGACCTGTCTTCCTGATTATCATGAGACATAATCCTTATAACATTGATTTGTCTTCCCTGTTTTAATGAGACATGTTACTGGTAACAT
>NW_013854314.1:0-355 GCF_000517525.1 Limulus polyphemus
GTTTATCTGCTTCAGCCATTTTCACTTGATGGAAACCCGACTTTAAATCCAGAGTTGAAAACCACCTGTCTCTATATCTCCCTGTCTGTAATTCAATTCCAATTAATTGTCTCGCTTTATTTGCCTTGCTTGTATACAAGAACGCACTAGCTTCTTCAGGAACCTTCCAGATACTCATCACGTGTTACCAGCTTCATGTGACTTCTGCTGTCGTAACAATATATATAACCTACAACTACACAATATTCTAATTCTTGATAACATAACATAATATCTTGGGACAACATGGGACCTATTGGTCCAACTTGGCTGTTACATCCCGAAAATTAAATTAAAATGATTAAAAAATAATAAT
>NW_013854315.1:0-375 GCF_000517525.1 Limulus polyphemus
TTATTGATAGTATGCAGTAACGTCTAATCTTGTGTGTTCTTATTGGTAGTACACAGTATTGTTAAATCTTGTGTGTTCGTATTGATAATACACAGTATCGTTACATATTTTGGCTTGTTAGTGATAGTACACAGTATCGTTAAATCTTGTGTCTTCTTATTGACAGTACACAGTATTGTTAAATCTTGTGTCTTCTTATCGACAGTTCACAGTATTTTTAAATATTGTGTCTTCTTATTGACAATACACAGTATTGTTAAATCTTGTGTATTCTTATTGATAGTACATAGTATTAATAAATCTTGTGTCATGTTAATGATAGTACACAGTATTGTTAAATCTTGCGTCTTCTTATCGACAGTACACAGTATCGTT
>NW_013854316.1:0-356 GCF_000517525.1 Limulus polyphemus
GACACCAGTGTTCTATGGTTGTGTCTGTCGGCTGCTGTCAACTGTCCAAGTATTTCCAGTGATTGTCCCTTCAAGCTCGTTGCCAGATATACTGCTTTCTGCTCCTCTGTCCATCCGTTCATCTCTGCCAGTAACTCAAACTGTGCTCTATATGCTTCCCACGGTGCTTTCCCATCGTATTCCTGTGGCTTCCTTCGTACTGGATCACTCATAGTACTGACATTCATATCTGGGATGTGACTTCTAACGGGACTGAATATGTCTGCATTAGTGTTTAGCTGCGGGCTCTGTAAGGGGCTTGCCATTGTCTGGGGCTGATTAAGTCGATGGTCAATGTATCCTCCTTGTGTAACAGA
>NW_013854317.1:0-357 GCF_000517525.1 Limulus polyphemus
CCTACTTCAGTAGGGTGTTGAGTAGACCAGAGAGAAGCTACTGTGTAGCATGGAGGGAACTCCTTGCTATAGTCAAGAGTCTGACATATTTCCATCCTTACCTCTCTGGTGCAAGGTTTACCATTAGGACAGACCATGCTGCTTTATGCTGGTTAAGATCATTAAAGAACCCAGAGGGACAATTAGCATGCTGGATCGGGAAAATAAACCAAAATAATTATAATATTGAACATAGAGAAGGAAAATCCCATGGTAATGCTGATGGACTGAGCTGAAGACCCTGCAAAAATGACTGCAAACATTGCTGCAAAAGTGAGGTTGAACTAACCAGGTGCCATCAAGCTGAAGTCAAGCCGA
>NW_013854318.1:0-353 GCF_000517525.1 Limulus polyphemus
AATTGTCCATTACACGTAACAATATTATATTATTTTAACTGTCCATTACACGTAACAATATTATATTATTTTAACTGTCCATTTACACGTAACAATATTATATTATTTTAACTGTCCATTACACGTAACAATATTATATTATTTAATTGTCCATTACACGTAACAGTATTATATTATTTTAACTGTCCATTACACGTAACAATATTATATTATTTTAACTGTCCATTACACGTAACAATATTATATTATTTAATTGTCCATTACACGTAACAGTATTATATTATTTTAACTGTCCATTACACGTAACAATATTATATTATTTTAACTGTCCATTACACGTAACAATACTTTAT
>NW_013854319.1:0-356 GCF_000517525.1 Limulus polyphemus
GTTCAACAAAAAAGAAAATACGAGATTGACGTAACATATTGTTACGACAGCGGAAGTCACGTGACGCTCTTGGCGCATTTGGCGCTGGTAGCGTGCTTCAAATTTCTCGAATGACCATGAGTGATCGGGGAGGCCCGAGTGTCTTCGAGACGCCCCTTCGTTTGTATATAAACGTGGCAGGGAAGCCAGGGACAAACAAATAATTGAAGAAGCGAACAGTAGTTAGGGTAATATAAAGTGTCTGTTTGTACTCTTCCAGAGCGAAGTTATCGAGATTGTGAATCGCTGTGATTTATAACGTGTATTATAAAAGTTGTTAATTTTAAAGTGACGAGAAACATACTGATTATGGAACT
>NW_013854320.1:0-357 GCF_000517525.1 Limulus polyphemus
GCTATAACAACGAACGTGCTCAATAATACTTCTGACTGCAGATCAATTACTCACTATCTATACACACATTACCTTATCCTCGCGTCACGTTGTCCCCTTCTATACATACCCGCCTACCCCATCTAGTAAATACTAGAGCATTCATGAAAAAACAAGATAGTTCTAGAAAATAGAGGGCGCCACACCAGTCACGTGACCTCGATGACGCAACAATATATATGTATACAACTGTGTGTATTTGAAGCCTTTATCTTGTGTTAATACAAGACAATTATGACTTTCATGTATGTTTTTTTTTCCAATGTGAAGAATATTTTAAATATCTATATATATATATATATATATATATTACTGCAT
>NW_013854321.1:0-230 GCF_000517525.1 Limulus polyphemus
GGCCTAAAAAGACAGTTATGAAAGTCGACAAAATCGAGTGGACGAAAACTAAAAACACGTTTTCAAAGTCAAAAAAATCTAGCGGATAACGGACTAAAAGGAACCTTATCAATGTCAACAAAATCTGGAGGAAGGAAGACTAAAAGACCGTTATAAAAGTCGACAAAATATAGTGGAAAACTGACTAAAACGACCCATATCAATGTCAACAAAATCTAGTGGAAGGAAGA
>NW_013854322.1:0-356 GCF_000517525.1 Limulus polyphemus
GGAATTGCTCTCGGAGATGCTTGAGTACTGTTGTCCAGGTAAAGATCTCTTACCTTGGCTTCATTAGGATGATGTTAGGTCCAGTGCCTGTTTTTGATGCACCTTCATTGATGGCAATTTCATTCTGTTTATGGAGAAGAAATTCTGTGAAACAGCTGGCTCATTTGGTCTACTGGTCAGAAAATCAGGCGCAATAGTGACTATTGAGTCACTATTTGGTCTGATTTTTTGACCTATCCCACTCTCACCTTCCTGGAAGCTGATAGAACCTCTAGAGAAGTCAAGCTCTAGAAAGGTTTTCTTTGGCTTTGGTATGCTGATCTCCCATTGGAGATGTGAGCACATCTAGTGCCATC
>NW_013854323.1:0-356 GCF_000517525.1 Limulus polyphemus
CCTTTATATACTAAAAAAATGGTGTCTGGCGAATACTGGAATATTCGTGAGGTTCTCCGATAAGTCACGATCCTTCTAGAAACTCCAGCGCGCATGCTCCTTGCGTCACGTGATTTCCGCTGTCGTAACACTGCCCATTCCTTGGTATTGTTCATTCCGAACAATAGCCACTTACATTAACCCAATAAATAATTAATAATAACTTGATTAAATGTACTAAATTTACAAACACAAAATTAAAATTCAACAAAGTCTCTTAATTTTATGGAACGTATCTTCTTCCATATTGATCTCCAGCTCATTGGCTTCTGCTTCATGTGGGGTTCATCTGCTCCTTTTAGGAAATGTCCCTATTA
>NW_013854324.1:0-356 GCF_000517525.1 Limulus polyphemus
TTCTTTTTCCATTGTAAATTTTATGTTTCTATGTTGTTTGTTGGTGTGTTAAAAAAAACACACTGTTTTTTTATTCTCCTTTAAATCCACAGAGGCTATCATCTACATATTTCCATCAAAAAAGCGATGGAAATATAGCTGAATTGCATTGCTAATACTGGAGATAATGGGCTTGCTATTTCAAAGCGTCCTCTTTATACATAGGAGTTTTATTTTCAAATATAAAAACAGTTGTTAATTCATAATTCCAATAAATGTTTCATATCTTCTAAAGATATTTTTAAATCTTTCTTTTCATCATTCTCTATTTTGTTTAGTGCAATTGCAATGGCTTATTCCACCGGTACGTTGACTCT
>NW_013854325.1:0-355 GCF_000517525.1 Limulus polyphemus
TGGGGCTGGTTAAGTCGATGGTTAATGTATCCTCCTTGTGTAAAAGACAATAAATCATCCTTTAACGTATCTAATTCGCTTTTAAATTTACTAATGTTTTCCATTTGTCCTTTTTGGCATTGTTGTTGATTTTCCTGTAGTTGCTGTTGACTTTCATGCAACTGTTAGATACTTTCTTCCTGTTTCTTTTCTCGTTCTTCTTGTTTCTTTTCTTTTTCCTTTTTCTTTTTTAATGACAGCAACAATATAGAGTGGGACTCATCCCATTCCACACAACAAAAAATCGGCACATTATTATGTATTTACAATATAGCATTTAATATATGCAGTGACATAAATCTACAACACGAACTAG
>NW_013854326.1:0-355 GCF_000517525.1 Limulus polyphemus
CTGTAAAACACCTTTATTAGATACAGTAATGGACTTGTGGTGTATTGTTAGTCAGATTATTAGCGTCATGAAATAGTATGTTAAAACTGTAAAACACCTTTTATTAGATACAATAATGAACTTGTTGTGTATTGTTAGCCAGATTATTAGCGTCATGAAAGAGTATGTTAAAACTGTAAGACACCTTTATTAGATACAGTAATGGACTTGTGGTGTATTGTTAGTCAGATTATTAGCGTCATGAAAGAGTATGTTAAAACTGTAAAACACCTTTTATTAGATACAATAATGGACTTGTGGTGTATTGTTAGCCAGATTATTAGCGTCATGAAAGAGTATGTTAAAACTGTAAGAC
>NW_013854327.1:0-352 GCF_000517525.1 Limulus polyphemus
AAAGTTTTTAAAAGATGGGTGTCAGATGTTTGGACAGGGGTGCAATTTCACTGCTTGCCGTAGGCGCTATTTCCGAGATACACCCTTGAAAGTTTCAGTTGCTGACAATAGATCTCTGCATTGACAGTTTGCTGTGAATTGAGAAGTTCGAAATGAATTACTCCTTTGATGTATCACCAAATGCAAAGCATCACTTTTGGCGGATGGACTCCAAGCTTTGGGGTCGAAGTGGTTTTTGTCTTGGATTGAGCCATTGTTTTTGGCGTTTAATATTTGCATACAGAATCCATTTTTCATCACCGGTGACAATTCTATCCAAAAATGGTTCACACGCATTACATGCCGAATGTGT
>NW_013854328.1:0-356 GCF_000517525.1 Limulus polyphemus
TTAGCGAGAAGACGTGTTTTTTTCAGATCTACATCACAAGATTTCTTATGGTTGACTGTTCTAGCGAGAAGACGCGTTTCTTCAGGTCCACATCACAAGATTTCTTATGATTGACTGTTCTAGCGAGAAGACGTGTTTTTTTCAGATCTACATCACAAGATTTCTTATGGTTGACTGTTCTAGCGAGAAGACGCGTTTCTTCAGGTCCACATCACAAGAGTTCTTATGGTTAACTGTTCTAGCGAGAAGACGTGTTTTTTTCAGATCTACATCACAAGATTTCTTATGGTTGACAGTTCTAGCGAGAAGACGTGTTTCTTCAGGTCCACATCACAAGAGTTCTTATGATTGACTGT
>NW_013854329.1:0-355 GCF_000517525.1 Limulus polyphemus
TACTTTGAGAAATCCATGGACACTACATATAATATTTCCATAACACTCTGAGAAATCCATGGACACTACCTATACTATTTCCATAACACTTTGAGAAATCCGTGGACACTACATATAATATTTCCATAACACTACGAGAAATCCATGGACACTACCTATACTATTTCCATAACACTTTGAGAAATCCATGGACACTACATATACTATTTCCATAATACTTTGAGAAATCCATGGACACTACCTATAATATTTCCATAACACTTTGAGAAATCCATGTACACTACATATAATATTTCCATAACACTTTGAGAAATCCATGGACACTACATATAATATTTCCATAACACTCTGAGAA
>NW_013854330.1:0-356 GCF_000517525.1 Limulus polyphemus
CTGCCAAAGACGTGCCACCTGAAGAAGCCACCGTCGAAGAAGAAACTCTACTCAGTTTTGAGCAGGGAAACGGTGAAGCTCTTGGTGAAGTTACTACCACTGATGTGACTGTTACCGATGATAGGACATTTCCTGATGAAGTAGATGAACCCCACGTGAAGCAGAAGCCAACGAGACGAAGACCAGTACGGAAGAAGATACGTCCCGTAAAATTAAGAGACTTTGTTGAATTGTAATTTTGTGTTTGTAATTCTGTACAGTTAATTAGGTTATTGTTAATTGTTATTGGTTTATCATATGTGGTTATTGTTCGGGACGAACAATATTAAGGAGGGGGCAGTGTTGCGTCAGCGAGT
>NW_013854331.1:0-355 GCF_000517525.1 Limulus polyphemus
GATATGGTGCCATATCTGGAGAATATGATGGGTGGGGGAGAACTTCCCAACCCAACTTCATAATCTTATGTTGTGTAAAACATGCCACATGTGGACTTGCATTGTCGTGGAGAAGCAGAACACCTTTCCGATTGACGAGTGAAGGGCGTTTCTGATGAAGGGCTTGATTTAAACGTTCCAGTTGCTGACTATATATCTCTGCATTAACAGTTCGCTCTGGATTGAGGAGCTCGAAATGAATTAGTCCTTTGATGTCCCACCAAAAGCATCACTTTCTGCGGATGGAGTCCAGGTTTTTGGGTCGAAAGTGGTTTTTGTCTAGGACTGAACCGTTGTTTTTGGCGTTTAATATTCT
>NW_013854332.1:0-356 GCF_000517525.1 Limulus polyphemus
TTTGTGTCTGTTCTTCATGCCCAAGAGCTCAATAGTTACCCACACTGATCCCCACAACCTTGCATAATGTCCTGTCACATCACAGAGCTTCTGTATGGCTTCTGGTACTCCTTTGTGATCCAGCATCTTGATACTCGCAAGGGTTTGCTGAGACGCAGAATCTATGACAAAGTTGCACCTTTGGCCATCCAGCTTTCCTGTCATGTAGATGCTATGTGTGCTTGGTATTTTACACCTAGCTGTTGGGACTTTCAGGATGGGGGTTGGTGGGCGTACCTCAACACCAACCACTACTGGTTTCCCCGAGGCTGACTTATTGGTAGTATTCTTCTTACATTGGCTCCTCATATGTCCTT
>NW_013854333.1:0-662 GCF_000517525.1 Limulus polyphemus
AGGGTTGCTATCTTAAAGCTAATGTGGGTTACTATCGAGTGTCACTTTCTTACTTGCTGTGGTTTGTTGATGTGTAATGACAAAAAGTCAGGATATCTAATCAAGAACACCTTAGGTGTGAAAAAAGGGTGCGACCAAAAAATAAAATAAAAGGGGGATTGAGTCTGCGACTAAAAGGAATGAAATCAAAATTGGCGGCCAAACTGGTGGTAGTTACGCTTATAGCATTTATAAAAATTTTACAGCAAATATTCATTCATTAGTTAGCCAGGCCGCGGTTTTTGTTCAACTTGTGGCATGATGATGGGTAAAACAAACTACGCGGCCTGGCTAACTAATGAATGAGTATTTGATGTAAAAATTTTGGGAATTAAACTTTGAACAGCACATTTGCTTAAAGTACAAAAATTAGTAGCCTCCTCACGGATATACATAGAGAATAAACTAATTTACCCATGTTGGTAATACATGTAGGGAAAAAAACGACCTTTACTCTCCAAATAATAATAAAAATACACCTTATTTCTGTCAAAGTTTCGCCATTGCGACTTCACCAGGACTAATAATACAAGAGCTGTTTGATTTGAAAATATTATCTAGTTCTGAAAAAGAACAAAACAATTGACCCATGGGTTTAAACAATAGTTTAGTTGTTTAATTGT
>NW_013854334.1:0-356 GCF_000517525.1 Limulus polyphemus
TATATCCATGACCTTTTCTATCTCTTGTCGCTTTGCTGAAGCTATTCTCCTCGGAGGGATCTTTATTGGATGGTGATTGCCTGTGTTTATTTTGTGCTCTACAAGGTTTGTGCAGCCGAGGTCATGATCTGCTTTTGAAAAGACGTCTGTATAATTTGCCAAAAGTTTTTTACCTGAAGAGCCTGTGATGATGCCAAATGGACTATGCTCTTCTTATAGAGGTCAGTTAAATGTTCTGGAAGTGTATGCCCTTTCTTTATAGTTGTATTTCTTGCTTTAACGTTGACTGGCTTTACCTCCTGGCACACACACACAACAATGCCCCTTCCTTAAGTGTCTACTCACATTTAGAGAAC
>NW_013854335.1:0-355 GCF_000517525.1 Limulus polyphemus
GGCACCCCGCTCACCTCCTTCCATTTTTAGGAACACTCCCTTATATACACATACTTCTATGTATGACATGAATAACCAATCAAAAGCTGAGAATGTCCCCTAGTGGCTTTCTCAGCCATTTTAATGTGTTTGATGCCAAGTATGCTTGAAATTTCATATTTTTTAGACTGAAATACAGCTTAGTTACTAAGTTTGATAAATTATACTTGAATTTTATGGTACTCATATAATAATTTATGATTTTTAGTTATTCAAATGTATATATAAAAAAAACCTAAAAATATTCTCATATCCTCCACTGCAAAAGTTTTAAAGGCTTAGCAGCTACCGAGTACAAAGGTCGTAACTAGAAAGA
>NW_013854336.1:0-355 GCF_000517525.1 Limulus polyphemus
GATTATAAATTTGGTAACTATAGTTACACCTAGGTGTTCATGGAGTAGTTGTACCAAGTAAGGCTAAAGATGAGTATGTTGGATATAAATTCTGTAACTAGTGTTACACCTTGGTGTTCATGGAGTAGTTGTACCAAGTAAGGCTAAAGATGAGTATGGTGGTTACACATTCGGTAACTAGAGTTACACCTAAGGTGTTCATGGAGTAGTTGTACCAAGAAAGGCTTAAGATGAAAATGGTGGTTATAAATTCGGTAACTAGAGTTACACCTAAGTGTTCATGGAGTAGTTGTACCAAGTAACGCTAAGGATGAGTATGGTGGTTAAAATTATGTAACTAGCGTTACAACTAGGT
>NW_013854337.1:0-359 GCF_000517525.1 Limulus polyphemus
AATCTTGATTCGTCTGAGAACAATACGGTCTTCCAAAAGTCCAGAGTCTTGGGGTCATCATATCACTTGCCCACTTCTTTCGTCTGACTATGTTGGCAGGTCTTAATAAGGGCTTCCGTCAGGTTCCTCTCCAACGATAACCCAATCTGTGGAGAAACCGTTGAACAGATTTCGGGCTCATCCCACCAACTTTGGCCACTTCTGCAGTCGTTAATTTGGGATCCATTTCGATGCTCCTCTTGACAGCCCTTTTTGTCCTCTCTGATGGACCAGGACGACTCGGAGGCTGTTCAGTTGTTTCCCTGCCGTGTTTCCTGAACTGCACGATGATTCTGTTGACTGTCGAAAGCGGGATTCCA
>NW_013854338.1:0-356 GCF_000517525.1 Limulus polyphemus
CAACACCCCAGACAAGACATTGTGAGGGTCAGTATTTGACAAACTTGGTAGTTTTTATGTTTTACACCAAAACCCCAGACAAGACATTGTGAGGGTCAGTATTTGACAATCTTGGTAGTTTTTATGTTTTACACCAAAACCCCAGACAAGACATTGTTAGGGTCAGTATTTGACAATCTTGGTAGATTTTATGTATAACACCAACACCCCAGACAAGACATTGCGAGAGTCAGAATTTGACAAACTTTGTAGTCTTTATGTATAATACCAACACCCCAGACAAGACATTGTGAGGGTCAGTATTTGACAAACTTGGTAGTTTTTATGTTTTACACCAAAACCCCAGACAAGACATT
>NW_013854339.1:0-358 GCF_000517525.1 Limulus polyphemus
TCCCCCAGTGGCACAGCGGTATGTCTGCGGACTTACAATGCTAGAATCCGGGTTTCGATACCCCTGGTGGGCAAAACACAGCTAGCCCATTGTGTAGCTTTGTGCTTAATTCGAAACAAAAAGCCCCCCCCCAGTGGCACAGCGGTATGTCTGCGAACTTACAATGCTAGAATCCGGTTTCGATACCCGTGGTAAGCAGAGCACAGATACCCCATTGTGTAGCTTTGTACTTAATTCGAAACAAACAGCCCCCCCCCTCCCCAGTGGCACAGCGGTATGTCTGTGCGGACTTACAATGCTAGAATCCGGGTTTCGAACCCGTGGTGGGCAAAGCACAGATAGACCATTGTTTAGCTTT
>NW_013854340.1:0-356 GCF_000517525.1 Limulus polyphemus
TGTTGTGTGTATATTAAAAGGTATCTGTGTTAAAAAGAAAACTGTGTATCATTCTTGTTGGCAAATATCATAAACTGACTATATATCGACATTTATTTAAATACTAAATCCAAAGTACGATTTAACTACTAAATTTAAATTATCAGTTAACTCAATTTCAGACTATTTAGAATTCTAATATGTAACACACAAAATATTCAACACCTGGCTATGTGTGTGTGTGGGTGGGGGGATGAAGTAACAAGTTGTTACTTTTATATACACGCTCAAATAAACATATAATAATTAAAATAAGTTAAGATAATAAGCGAGGCTATCTCACTGGTTCGCCAGTTCTTCTGAATGATGAATAAAAG
>NW_013854341.1:0-355 GCF_000517525.1 Limulus polyphemus
TGCTTACTGTTCGCTTGACTCAATTATCAATTATTTCTCTTCAATCTATCTCCGTCTTATATACTAAAAAATTGGGCGTCTAGCAAACGCTGCGACATTCGTGAGGTTGCCCGATAAGTCATGATCCTTCTAGAAACTCCAGCGTGCATGCTCCCAGAGTCACGTGACTTCAGCTGTCGTAACAATACTAAAGGTAAGATAAGAAATTATTGAGTAAGATAGTAAGTTTTTCAATTTATGACACAGACAATAACATTTTTGTTCAAGTGTTTACGGTGACTTTATAAACAGCTGGGCCCGGCATGGCCAGGTGGTTAGGGCGCTCGACTCACAATCCGAGGGTCGCGGGTTCGAA
>NW_013854342.1:0-356 GCF_000517525.1 Limulus polyphemus
TTCCTAAAACATAGAACAGTGAATAAAGAGGTAAAGCAAACAATTATCTCTTCTAGTTACAACCTTTGTACTCAGTTGCTACTTGACGTAGGTTGCTAAGCCTTTAAAAATTTTGCACATGGAGGATACGAAACAAAATATTTTTTAGGTTTTATAAATATATATATACTTTTGAATAACTAAAAAATAATAAATTACTACATCAATACCATAGAATTCTACTATAACTTATCAAACCTAGTAACTAAGCTGTATTTGGGTTTTAAAAAAATATGAAATTTCGAGCAGACTAAAAACACAACCTACCTCATTGAATCTTCGTTACAAAAAGAAAGAAATGGCACTAGGCACATTAG
>NW_013854343.1:0-237 GCF_000517525.1 Limulus polyphemus
TTTTTTGGAAAAAGAAAAAAGTGCATTTTTGATAAAAAAATTAATAGAAAAATATCGGATAGTGCTTAATACGTCGGAAAACTCAAATTTCGGACACTTTAGCATTAACTAAAAATATTATACCCAATGAAAAGCTAAAAAAAACAACTTTGCTTAACCTTGAGTAAAAACGATTCAAATGTAAAAAGTTTATTTCACAAGAAGACGTCACGGCCTTTACACATTCGGATTTTATTT
>NW_013854344.1:0-350 GCF_000517525.1 Limulus polyphemus
AAAGTTGTAGAGGATTCTCGAGTGCAAAAATCAACAATATATGTGTGTACGTAAACGCCAGTGTAGCTTTGTATTACTGCGTAATCTGAATTTCGAGAAACTCCACACGCCTAAAACAATATCTATTATTGGTTACTATAGTCGGTATACTATAAACCTCGGAAGCCATATTTGTGATTAATGATTATTAATCGAGAAACTTCAGATGTTTTGACCAGGAACATTTTATAAATTTCGAACATTACAAACCATTTAACTTCAGTGGATTCACATCGGACATAAATACTTTTACGAAAACATTACCTAACTTCATCGGTGGAAACTCGACCTGTAATCGGCGTGTAATCAGC
>NW_013854345.1:0-356 GCF_000517525.1 Limulus polyphemus
CTGTTGTACGTGGAATTGTACTATATAAATAGTGTCTCGACCATTACTATGTCTGTCGTATTCCAGCCGGCCTGATGAGCTTTGGCAATGAGCGAAAGGCTTCACAGACACTAGATATAGTGTGGTTTGCATATTGTATTCATACTTATTTACGTTCACTCAAAAGTTATTACCCAGACTGTGTAGAGACAATTAGAAATTACTTTTGCTTTTAAATGTCGCGCAAAGCTACACGAGGGCTATCTGCGCTAGCCGTCCCTAATTTAGCAGTGAAAGACTAGAGGGAAGGTAGCTAGTCATCACCACCCACCGCCAACTTGTTTATTAACGAATAATGGGATTGACCGTTACTTTAT
>NW_013854346.1:0-356 GCF_000517525.1 Limulus polyphemus
AGTGCATGTCAAACAACATCACAGAATTCTAACCAATACTTGTCAAACAACACCACAGAATTTTCACCAATGCATGTCACACATCATCATAAAATTCTAACCACAACTTGTCAAACAACATCACAGAATTCTAACCAGTGCATGTTAAACAACATTACAGAATTCTAACCAGTGCATGTTAAACAACATTACAGAATTCTAACCAGTGCATGTTAAACAACATTACAGAATTCTAACCAGTGCATATCAAACAACATCACAAAATTCTAACCAGTGCATGTCAAACAACATCACACAATTCTAACCAATACATATCAAACAACATCACACAATTCTAACCAGTTCATGTCAAACAA
>NW_013854347.1:0-356 GCF_000517525.1 Limulus polyphemus
GTTAGCACCCAAGACCTTAATATCATCTGCAAATTTAAGTAATTTATTAACTATCCCTTCATCTATGTCGTTAAGGGAAATCAAAAAGAGCAAAGGCTCTAAGACTGGGCCCTGAGGTACCTCACTTGAGACATTAATCCAGTTTGACTGAACTCTATTTGTAACAACCCTCTGCTTTCGCCCATCTAGCCATTCTTCTATACAATTGGCTAACTTATCCCCCACACCTACAGAGCTATTTTTTTTTTACAAGTCTTTTATGTTGCACCTTGTAAAATGCTTTCTGAAAATCCAGATACGTCAAATCTACAACTTTACCTTCATCTGCATAAGTAGTAACCTTTTCAAAGAATGTT
>NW_013854348.1:0-357 GCF_000517525.1 Limulus polyphemus
GGAGTTCATTGATCCTTTGGGGCATCATGAGAATCATCTCGTCAGTTTTAGGTTGTGGGATTTTTGCCCACTCTTGCTTCAAAACTTGGAGTAGATCGTTCTTTGAAGTTGGTTTTTTTTTTGTTGTTTCTTGAGTTGCAGGTCGAGTATGGCCCAGAGGTTTTCAATGGTTTCAAGTCAGGAGATTGGCTCGGCCAGGGCAACTTCTGGATACTATTTTCTTCCTGCCACTCTTGAGTGTTTCTAGCAGTGTGATACGGTGCTCCATTTTCCTGAAACAACATTGTGTTCTTGGCTGAAATCTGTTGAGCCAAAACTCTTGGTGAGACATTCTCCAGACCCATATCCTTCCACTGT
>NW_013854349.1:0-356 GCF_000517525.1 Limulus polyphemus
GTACTTTTATGAAGTGAAGGTTCTGGTACATGTACTTTTATGAAGTGAAGGTTCTGGTACATGTATGATCTGAAGGTTCTGGTACATGTATGATCTGAAGGTTCTGGTACTTGTATGATCTGAAGGTTCTGGTACATGTATGATCTGAAGGTTCTAGTACTTGTATGATCTGAAGGTTCTGGTACTTGTATGATCTGAAGGTTCTAGTACTTGTATGATCTGAAGGTTCTAGTACTTGTATGATCTGAAGGTTCTGGTACTTGTATGATCTGAAGGTTCTAGTACTTGTATGATCTGAAGGTTCTGGTACATGTACTTGTATGATCTGAAGGTTCTGGTACATGTACATGTATGAT
>NW_013854350.1:0-353 GCF_000517525.1 Limulus polyphemus
CTCGTTTCTTTTCTCTTTCCTCCAACAACTGCTGTAATCTCTCTCTCTTGTTTATTTTGTTGTTCGAGCTGCCACTGTTGCAGGTTTTCTTGCCACTGCTGTTGTCTCTCTTTTTGTTTCTTTTCTCGTTCTTCTTGTTTCTTTTCTTTTTCCTCCAACAACTGCTGTAATTTCTCTTCTTGTTTCTTTTCTCGTTCTTCTTGTTTCTTTTGCTGCTCTTGTATTGCTGACATCAAGTCTGCTAAGCTGTAATTTGATTTTCCGCTTCTCGTTTCCATTTTTTTGTCCCACTCTCTGACACCAATTTGTTACGTCTCTGGTCGTTAGTTAATTTTCCGTAAAATTTCTTTCCG
>NW_013854351.1:0-357 GCF_000517525.1 Limulus polyphemus
GTAGGCTGAGCGTGGACTAGAAACAGCATAAACGGTCTGTGAATCCGAGGGTTTTATTGTTCGTGTCCCTTCGTCAAAAAAATGCACTATGCGCTTTGAAGTCGTAAGTTGAAAGGAGGGTTTAAAAGTCCACTAATCGGTCAACTTGGAGCGAAAATTTTTAACATTAATGTTCTTTGTACATCTTAATGCACTTATCTACTTGTTTACATTTATCTGTAACATCTTAAGGAAGGTAGTTAATGATCTTTGTACATCTTAATGCACTTATCTACTTGTTTACATTTATCTGTAACATCTTAAGGAAAGTAGTTAATGTACTTTGTACATCTTAATGCACTTATCTACTTGTTTACA
>NW_013854352.1:0-356 GCF_000517525.1 Limulus polyphemus
TTCTAAGTGAATACCACAAGTTTTGTTTTTCCATATAGCAATCGAGCTTTCTCTTAAACTAAATTAAATTTACTGCTTCCACAACATCCGAAGGTAACCCATTCTAAAGGCCAAACACCCTGTTAGAAAAATAAAACTGTCTTAGCTGAAAATGACTCCTACCTTGCCAAAATTTATGTTTCTGTCCCCTCGTCCTACTATTCTCGTTGTTACTTACGAAAAAATGATGCATCAACACTCTCAATTATCTTAACAATCTTAAACACCTCAAACAGATTCCCTCAAACTCTTTTTAGAGGAAAACAATATTAGAGATCTTAATCTCTCCTGATAAGACAACCCCTCCATCCCAGGTA
>NW_013854353.1:0-356 GCF_000517525.1 Limulus polyphemus
AACTTACTATAGGACAATACACAGACTAATATCTGATATTAACTTTAAACGATTGTACAATACACAAATCAGTATGTGATATTCACCACTAACGATAGTACAATAAACAAATAAATATCTTATACACACCATTAACTATAGGACAATACACATACTAATATCTGATATTTACCATTAACGATAGTAATTTATACTAATTATTATCTGACATAAACCAATAACTTTAGTAAAATACACAAATTAATGTCTGATATACACCACTAACTATAGAACAATACACAAATTAATATCTGATTAACACCACTAACGATAGTACAAAACACAAAATACTATCTGAAATAACCCATTAACGATCG
>NW_013854354.1:0-355 GCF_000517525.1 Limulus polyphemus
CTGCATTTAAGTTAATAGCTTTAGTTATAGGTCTAAACTTCTGCTTGTCGACATTTAAGTTAATAGCTCTAACTATGGGTCTAAACTTCTGCTTGTTATCATTTATGTTAATAGCTCTAGTTATAGGTCTAAACTTCTGCTTGTTATCATTTATGTTAATAGCTTTAGTTATAGGTCTAAACTTCTGCTTGTTATCATTTATGTTAATAGCTCTAGTTATAGGTCTAAACTTCTGCTTGTTATCATTTAAGTTAATAGCTCTAACTATGGGTCTAAACTTCTGCTTGTTATCATTTAAGTTAATAGCTCTAGTTATAGGTCTAAACTTCTGCTTGTTATCATTTAAGTTAATAGC
>NW_013854355.1:0-356 GCF_000517525.1 Limulus polyphemus
CAGTCTTTACAACATTATTTAGTAGACTTACAATGTTTACAACAGACTTACAGTTCTTACAATATTTTTACACGAATCTACAGTGTTTACAACATTATTTAGTAGACTTACAATGTTTACAACAAACTTACAGTTATTACAATATTTTTACACGAATCTACAGTGTTTACAACATTATTTAGTGGACTTGTAGAGGTTGCAACATTCTTTAAAAAATTACAGGTCTTACAACATGATTTAATATATTTCCAGTGTTACAATATGCTTTAATAGACTTTTAGTGTTAACAACGTACTTCAATAGACTTACAGTGTTCCAACATGGTTTAATAGATTTATAGTGTTTACAACATGATT
>NW_013854356.1:0-356 GCF_000517525.1 Limulus polyphemus
CGGAGTAGGTGCTAGAACAAGACAAGTGTGTTTAGGTTAGGTGATAAACAGGACAGGTTTCTCTGGAGTAGGTGCTAGAACAAGACAAGTGTGTCTAGGTTAGGTGATAAACAGGACAAGTTTCTCCGGAGTAGGTGCTAGAACAAGAGAAGTGTGTCTAGGTTAGGTGATAAACAGGACGAGTTTCTCCAGAGTAGGTGCTAGAACAAGACAAGTGTGTCTAGGTTAGGTGATAAACAGGACAAGTTTCTCTAGAGTAGGTGCTAGAACAAGACAAGTGTTTCTAGGTTAGGTGATAAACAGGAAGAGTTTCTGTAGAGTAGGTGCTAGAACAAGACAAGTGTGTCTAGGTTAGG
>NW_013854357.1:0-658 GCF_000517525.1 Limulus polyphemus
GGTTTGAGATGAATATCAACAAACATCTGTTATTATTCTGTAGTCTAGCTTCTCTGGTTTGAGATGAATATCAACACACACACATCTGTTATTATTCTGTAGTCTAACTTCTCTGGTTGGAGATGAATATTAACACACATCTGTTGTTATTAGTCTGTAGTCTAACTCCTCTGGTTGGAGATGAATGTCAACAAACATCTGTTATTATTCTGTAGTCTAACTCTTCTGGTTGGAGATGAATATCAACAAACATCTGTTATTATTCTGTAGTCTAATTCCTCTGGTTGGAGATGAATATCAATACACATCTGTTATTATTCTGTAGTCTAGCTTCTCTGGTTTGAGATGAATATCAACACACATCTGTTGTTATTCTGTAGTCTAACTCATCTGGTTGGAGATGAATATCAACAAACATCTGTTATTATTCTGTAGTCTAACTCCTCTGGTTGGAGATGAATATCAACACACATCTGTTATTATTCTGTAGTCTAGCTTCTCTGGTTTGAGATGAATATCAACACACATCTGTTGTTATTCTGTAGTCTAACTCCTTTGGTTGGAGATGAACATCAACAGACATCTGTTATTATTATGTAGTCTAACTTCTCTGGTTGGAGATGAATATTAACACACATCTGTTGTTATTCTGTAGTCT
>NW_013854358.1:0-355 GCF_000517525.1 Limulus polyphemus
TCCGTCTGTAATAAAATACCTTTCATTTATTATCTATCTATAATAAAATACCTTTCATTTATTATCTATCTATAATAAAATACCTACCAGCCACTATCTATCTATAATAAAATACCTACCAGCCACTATCTATCTATAATAAAACACCTACCAGTTACTATCATTCTATAAAAAACATCTATCAGTCACTATCCATTTGTATTAAAAGACCTACCAGCCACTATCCCTCTGTATTAAAAGACCTACTAGTCACTATCCATCTGTATTAAAAGACCTACCAGTCACTATCCATGTATAATAAAGACCTACCAGTTACCATCCATCTATATTAAAAGTCCTACCAATTACCATCCAT
>NW_013854359.1:0-428 GCF_000517525.1 Limulus polyphemus
GAAATGTTTATATACCAAGTAGTTATCGAAATGTTTATACAACAAGTAGTTATTGAAATGTTTATATAACAAGTAGTTATCGAAATGTTTATATAACAAGTAGTTATCGAAATGTTTATACAACAAGTAGTTATCGAAATGTTTATATAACAAGTAGTTATCGCAATGTTTATATAACAAGTAGTTATCGAAATGTTTATACAACAAGTAGTTATCGAAATGTTTATATACCAAGTAGTTATCGAAATGTTTATACAACAAGTAGTTATCGAAATGTTTATATAATAAGTAGTTATCGATATGTTTATACAACAAGTAGTTATCGCAATGTTTATACAACAAGTAGTTATCGCAATGTTTATATAACAAGTAGTTATCGCAATGTTTATATAACAAGTAGTTATTGAAATGTTTATATAACAAGTAGT
>NW_013854360.1:0-355 GCF_000517525.1 Limulus polyphemus
AGGGAGCACGTCCCACACTAAAGTAAGTGATACGGGCCTCGGGTGTCTTGGGGAGCACGTTCCACACTAAAGTAAGTTATACGGGCCTCGGGTGTCTTAGGGAGCACGTTCCACACTAAAGTAAGTGATACGGGCCTCGGGTGTCTTGGGGAGCACGTTCCACACTAAAGTAAGTGATACGGGCCTCGGGTGTCTTGGGGAGCACGTTCCACATTAAAGTAAGTGATACGGGCCTCGGGTGTCTTGGGGAGCACGTTCCACACTAAAGTAAGTTATACGGGCCTCGAGTGTCTTGGGGAGCACGTTCCACACTAAAGTAAGTTATACGGGCCTAGGGTGTCTTGGGGAGCACGTT
>NW_013854361.1:0-356 GCF_000517525.1 Limulus polyphemus
ACAAAATCGAGTGGACGAAAACTAAAAACATGTTTTCAAAGTCAACAAAATCTAGTGGAAAACTGACTAAAAGGACCCTTATCAAATGTCAACAAAATCTGGAGGAAGGAAGACTAAAAGACCGTTATAACAGTCGACAAAATATAGTTTAAGAAGGGTTAAAAATACCATTATGAAAGTCATTAAAATATAGTGTAAGAAAGACTAAAAATACCGCTATCAAAGTTAAAAATATCTAGTCTAAGAAGGCCTAAAAAACAGTTATGAAAGTCGACAAAATCGAGTGGAAGAAAACTTAAAATACGTTTTCAAAGTCAACAAAATCTAGTGGAAAACGGACTAAAAGGAACCTTATC
>NW_013854362.1:0-355 GCF_000517525.1 Limulus polyphemus
AAACAAATAAAAGTACAGGACCGAAAACACAATCCACTTTTAAAGATGTAAACGAATAAAACTACAGGACCGAAAACACAATCCACTTTTAAAGATGTAAACGAATAAAACTACGGACCGAAAACACAATCCACTTTTAAAGATGTAAACGAATAAAACTACAGGACCGAAAACACAATCCACTTTTAAAGATGTAAACGAATGAAACTACAGGACCGAAAAGAACGAAACATATATAAAACAAAACAAAAAAATGTAACAGTGAATAGCACACACAAGAAGTGCAGTAAATTGAGAGTTAGACATATGCCATGTCCATCTGGAACAACAGGTACCAAACACATCTACAGAATGC
>NW_013854363.1:0-681 GCF_000517525.1 Limulus polyphemus
ATATTCTTCTGTTTCTCTACTACATGAAGTTTAGACGGTGTATTAGTTATAAAATACTCACATACGTTCTTTACCACATGAACTATATCCGCAACTCTCACATATTCTTCTGTTTCTCTACTACATGAAGATTTAAACGGTGTATTAGTTATAACCTGTTTATAAGTACTGAAGTAAGGAAGAATAAATTGTTTTTCTGTTATATATAACATACTTTACTGCACAACGATCGAAAGGTTTTAATGTCTTCAGTATCTTATTGGTTTTTACTTTTTTAGTCTTGTAGAATGCATACATAGAAAGTCTGTGAAATAGTATAATAAAAGACTGCGTCAAAGAGAATCAACTTCCAGCAGAAGGGAAAATAAGACAAACTAAAGTACATACGAAGGAAGAAATAACTTCCAGGAGAAGGGAAAATAAGTCAAACTAAAGTACATACGAAGAAGAAATAACTTCCAGGAGAAGGGAAAAGAAGACAAACTAAAGTACATACGAAGGAGAAATAACTTCCAGGAGAAGGGAAAATAAGTCAAACTAAAGTACATACGAAGAAGAAATAACTTCCAGGAGAAGGGAAAAAAAGACAAACTAAAGTACATACGAAAATTTCTACGTTGTTTTATTTTATGCATATAATATATATATATATATATATAGAAATATTATCTAAAGAACAGA
>NW_013854364.1:0-358 GCF_000517525.1 Limulus polyphemus
AATCCTATATCAAAAATATGCGAGTTTCGATTTCCCTTTTTTTTCCCTTCAGGTATAATAAACAAAAGAAGGTCTTTAAATATAACATTATTCAATCCAAATCACCCCCATCTAACAGATCATGACGTCTTATTACAAAATAAACACCGCCTTTTGAATTATGTCTACTTTGAATGAAGAAAAGTTCTATTTATTTTACTTTGGATGCGAATAATACTTTTTCGTGAATGTTATAATGTCTCAATTTTGAATTTTCTGCCGAAATAAACCCTAGCCGTTATTTTTCTATTAATAATGCTCCAAAAAAGCACTTTTTTTCAACTTTTAAAAAATTGCTATTTTGACCGAAAATACCAAG
>NW_013854365.1:0-356 GCF_000517525.1 Limulus polyphemus
GTAATACCGAACAGCATCTATGTAATACAGAACAGTGTCTATGTAATACAGAACAGTATCTATGTAATACCAAACAGTATCTATGTAATACCGAACAGTGTCCATGTAATACCGAACAGCATCTATGTAATACAGAACAGTGTCTATGTAATACAGAACAGTATCTATGTAATACCAAACAGTATCTATGTAATACCGAACAGTGTCCATGTAATACCAAACAACATCTATGTAATACAGAACAGTATTTATGTAATACCAAACAGTATCTATGTAATACCGAACAGCATCTATGTAATACCGAACAGTATCTATGTAATACCGAACAGTATCTATGTAATACAGAACAGTGTCTA
>NW_013854366.1:0-355 GCF_000517525.1 Limulus polyphemus
CATATGCCTCAGGCCTCTTGGTGAAATAGTCCATCACCACACAAATGTTCGGGACAGAAGACCAGCAATGTCAACGACTACTCTTTCCATTGATGCGCCAACTTGATATAACTTTATTGGAGCACGTCCCTTATGCTGGGGTCCCCTTTTATCACAACATGTACTGCATGTTCTGCACCATTCTTCCACATCTTGTCTCATACCTATTCAGTAAAATCTGTGTCGTAGGTGACTCAATGTTTTCTTAACTCCGAGATGTCGTCCTGTTAAAGTATCATGGGATTGACGCAGCACTACTTTCTCGGTATAACCGTTTGCCAGGTCGTCACTTTCCCATCTGCAGTTTCCCATCTCC
>NW_013854367.1:0-357 GCF_000517525.1 Limulus polyphemus
TGTGTATTTGTTGGTTTTGTTGTGCTTGGTGACTATGAAATACTTGTATTTGTTGGTTTTGTTGTGCTTGGTTACTATGAAATATGTGTATTTGTTGGTTTTGTTGTGCTTGGTTACTATGAAATATGTGTATTTGTTGGTTTTGTTGTGCTTGGTAACTATGAAATACTGTGTATTTGTTGGTTTTGTTGTGCTTGGTTACTATGAAATACTTGCATTTGTTGTTTTTGTTGTGCTTGGTAACTATGAAATACGTGTATTTGTTGGTTTTGTTTTGTCTTTAGACTGAGTTACCTACTGAAGAAGAATATCAAGCTTGGAATGAAACTTTTGCGTTTGATCTCAACCTGAATGCGG
>NW_013854368.1:0-356 GCF_000517525.1 Limulus polyphemus
AATGAGATGGTAAACCTATTAAATTATATGTTCTCTTCAGTTTTTACGAAGGAAGATACAAGTATTATGCCTCAACCAGAGGACTTAGTATGAGAAGAATATTGATGCAAAAGATATCATTTTAAGTTCTGAAATTGTAAGAGAGAAGTTGGGAAACCTCAAAATTGATAAATCCCCTGGACCAGACAACTTTTGTCCTAGAGTTTTAAAGGAACTTAAATATTTTATTTGTGAACCGGTAGCTTATAATATTTTATAAGTCATTGAGTAGAAGAGTATTAGAAGATTGGAAGTTGGCTAATGATAGTCCAATATTTAAAGGAGGTGATAAACATTGTCCAGGTATAGGCCAGTTA
>NW_013854369.1:0-355 GCF_000517525.1 Limulus polyphemus
GTTTCGAAAACCTGATGACATTAACAACAGAAGAAAGTAAAAAGATTTATTAATTTAGTTGTTGAATTTAATTTTCAAGTTTCCAAAACCTGATGACATTAACAACAGAAGAAAGTAAAAAATTAACTAATTTAGTTGTTGAATTTAATTTTGAAGTTTCGAAAACTTGATGACATTAACAACAGAGAAAGTAAAAAATTTACTAATTTAGTTGTTGAATTTAATTTTCAAGTTTCGAAAACCTGATGACATTAACAACAGAAGAAAGTAAAAGATTTACTAATTTAGTTGTTGAATTTAATTTTCAAGTTTCGAAAACCTGATGACATTAACAACAGAAGAAAGTAAAAAAATT
>NW_013854370.1:0-356 GCF_000517525.1 Limulus polyphemus
ATTGTTTCTTTGTCTGTTGTTTGAAGCGCAAATCTTCACTACGCTGTGCCGTTATGTCCTCCAGCTAATCTTACCGCCGAACTACCGGGGGGATGGGGCAGATGAAGCACTTAAGAGAAACTGAATATGTAAGCTGAGTACTAAGTGTAGGAAGGAAGTAGGGGTAATGATTATATGAAATGAGAATCCTAGTAGGGAGATAGCCAGTAATGCTCTTAAAACAAACAAACTGACGTTGAAAAGGTCTCGACAACAAGAGTGAAGAGCTCGGAAAGGATAAGAGTAGCAGAAAGTTACATACATAAGTTTCCTACACAACAGTAGCAGAAAGTTACATACATAAGTTTCCTACACAA
>NW_013854371.1:0-400 GCF_000517525.1 Limulus polyphemus
AAAACGGTTTGCTGGTCTCAGATCAGAACTGTGATATGATGTTTCTATGTACTTCTATATAAAAACGGTTTGGTGGTCTCAGAGCAGAACTGTGATATGACGTTTTTATGTACTTCTATATAGAAACGGTTTGGTGGTCTCAGAGCAGAACTGTGATATGACGTTTCTATGTACTTCTGTATAAAAACGGTTTGGTGGTCTCAGAGCAGAACTGTGATATGATGTTTCTATGTACTTCTGTATAGAAACAGTTTGGTGGTCTCAGAGCAGAACTGTGATATGACGTTTTTATGTACTTCTGTACAGAAACGGTTTGGTGGTCTCAGAGCAGAACTGTGATATGATGTTTCTATGTACCTTCTGTATAGAAACGGTTTGCTGGTCTCAGAGCAGAACTGTG
>NW_013854372.1:0-355 GCF_000517525.1 Limulus polyphemus
GATTGTACATAGAGCCAGTAAAAAACGAGTTAGATTGTACCTATAGAGCCAGTACAAAATGAGTTAGATTGTACCTATAGAGCTAGGACAAAACGAGTTAGATTGTACATAGAGCCAGTAAAAAACTAGTTAGATTGCACCTATAGAGCCAGTACAAAATGAGTTAGATTGTACCTATAGAGCTAGGACAAAACGAGTTAGATTGTAGATAAAGCCAGTACAAAACTAGTTAGATTGTACCTATAGAGCCTGGACAAAACAACTTAAATTGTACATAGAGCCGGGACAAAACGAGTGAAACTGTAATAGAGCCAGGACAAACCGAATTAGACTGTACATAGAGCCAGTACAAAAC
>NW_013854373.1:0-356 GCF_000517525.1 Limulus polyphemus
GTACAAATAACCAATCCCTGTCACACCAAACATGCTCGCCCTTTCAGCCGTGGGGGCGTTATAATGTGACGGTCAATCCCACTATTCGTTGGTAAAAGAGTAGCCCAAGAGTTGGCGGTGGGTGGTGATGACTAGCTGCCTTCCCTCTAGTCTTACACTGCTAAATTAGGGACGGCTAGCGCAGATAGCCCTCGTGTAGCTTTGCGCGAAATTCAATAACAAACAAACAAACAAATAACCAAAAACTTCCCCCCAGTTAACACATATATATTAGAAATAGATATAAACTAAGGCCACCTACTGTTAGACTTACACTTTATAATTATTTTTCATTCACTACTAGAGCTTTGAAAAGG
>NW_013854374.1:0-357 GCF_000517525.1 Limulus polyphemus
CCTACGTTATATGGTACACCTACGTTATATGGTACACCTACGTTATATGGTACACCTACGTTATATGATACATCTACGTTATATGATACATCTATATTACTGATCCATTCTTAACATTTTATTGCAGAAAAACTCATTATCTCAGTTCAGATTTGTAAGAGTTTTTTACAACAAGGTACAGAGCCAAGAGAATTAACTTTGAGACAAAACACACAATTAAAATAAGTAACTTTTACAACAAGGTACAGAGCCAAGAGAATTAACTTTGAGACAAAACACACAATTAAAATAAGTAACTTTTACAACAAGGTACAGAGCCAAGAGAATTAACTTTGAGACAAAACACACAATTAAAAT
>NW_013854375.1:0-463 GCF_000517525.1 Limulus polyphemus
TACAAGTTACTGTCAGGCCATACTTGGAAAATAATTGGTACAGTTATTACTGGTACTTCATACAACAGTAGTATTATATTCTTAATTAATCAAGAATTGGTTTCTAGTAATAGACAGCAACTGTAATACCATAAATGTTTTGTATCCTACTTTACATTTTACTGTTCATAACATTGTAACATATTCAAACAGCCTCGGTCCACCATACATGGCTATGTTGATAACATACATCACCTATACCTGTGCAGTAGTTTGTAAATGGAGTGTAACAGCAGATTAAGCACCCATCAAAAACAGTTGTTGCATTAAAGTTACACTCAGTATGAAAGTTCTTATAAAAGTTAAACTTACCAGTTGATACATAAATATTCCAGTATTTCTATCAGTACTAATGCTTTGTTTTTCAATACCACAATACTTTAAACACTGTGCTCATAGTAAAAAAATACCAGTCAGCTAGTAG
>NW_013854376.1:0-683 GCF_000517525.1 Limulus polyphemus
AATGTGCTAGTTTAAAAACAGATCATTGTGTTAACTGGCAACAAACAGAGACTAAGTTGAAATGTGACTTAATACAATACTTTAGAGAATGTGTTAGTTTAAAAACAGATCATTGTGTTAACTGGCAACAAACAAAGACTAAGTTGAAATGTGACTTAATACAATACTTTAGACAATGTGTTAGTTTAAAAACAGATCATTGTGTTAACTGGCAACAAACAGAGACTAAGTTGAAATGTGACTTAATACAATACTTTAAATAATGTGTTAGTTTAAAAACAGCTCATTGTGCTAACTGGCAACAAACACAGACTAAGTTGAAATGTGACTTAATACAATACTTTAGAGAATGTGTTAGTTTAAAAACAGATCATTGTGTTAACTGGCAACAAACAGAGACTAAGTTGAAATGTGACTTAATACAATACTTTAGAGAATGTGTTAGTTTAAAAACAGATCATTGTGTTAACTGGCAACAAACAAAGACTAAGTTGAAATGTGACTTAATACAATACTTTAGACAATGTGTTAGTTTAAAAACAGATCATTGTGTTAACTGGCAACAAACAGAGACTAAGTTGAAATGTGACTTAATACAATACTTTAAATAATGTGATAGTTTAAAAACAGATCATTGTGTTAACTGGCAACAAACAGAGACTAAGTTGAAATGTGACTTAATA
>NW_013854377.1:0-354 GCF_000517525.1 Limulus polyphemus
TCAACGGATTCTTCACAGCTAGACGGAAGCCCTTATTAAGACCTGCCAACATAGTCAGACGAAAGAAGTGGGCAAGTGATATGATGACCAAGCCTCTGGACTTTTGGAAGACCGTATTGTTCTCAGACGAATCAGGATTCGCTCAATTTTCGGACAGCGGAAGGATATGGGTCTGGAAAATGCCTCACCAAGAGTTTTGGCTTAACAGATTGCAGCCAACTGTGAAGCATGGTGGTTTCAGCATGATGGTTTGGGGAGCTGTTTGGGTTGGTGGGAGATCGAGCTTAGTGGAGTGCGTTGGCAACATAAATTTTGCGAAATACGTCGAAATACTGGGGGAAGGACTCTTGCCAC
>NW_013854378.1:0-358 GCF_000517525.1 Limulus polyphemus
GAAAAAACAGTAGGAAGGTAAAACTCTGCATATTACTACGCAACGTTAAAGTGTACCTACATACCAAATTTGGTGAAGAATCATCAATTTAGGACCCTCTGCTAACAAGAAATCGAAAAACAGTCAGTAACAAAGAGCTTCACTGCAGTACACATACGCTTTCAGAAAAAGCCAATAAAAGAGTAACATAAAACGACCACAAAAGTCGCAAAAATTATAATAGAAGGCTAGAATTTTGCATGTAAATATGCAAGTATGCAACGAACGTTCTTGAAAAGATTTCGAGAAGATCCGTCCAAATGGAACGAAGTACTGGTACAAAACGCAAAACGTTCCGAAACTCCTTTAAAACAAACAG
>NW_013854379.1:0-350 GCF_000517525.1 Limulus polyphemus
ACGGTGATTGCCTGTGTTTATTCTGTGCTCTACCAGGTTTGTGCAGCCGAGGACATGATCTCCTTTCGAAAAGACATCAGCATAATTTGCCAAATGTTCTTTTACCTTGAAGAGCCTGTGATGATGACAAATGGACTATGCTCTTCTTATAGAGGTCAGTCAAATATTCTGGAAGTGTATGTCCTTTCTTTACAGTTGTATTCCTTGCTTTAACACTGACTGGCTCTACCTCCTGGCACACACCCAACAATGCCTCTTCCTTAAGTGTTTGTTCACATTTAGAGAAATTGGCCACTTTTATAGGTACTACTTGACGACCTGCCACAAGTGACCTTCCAATCTTCAAATCC
>NW_013854380.1:0-358 GCF_000517525.1 Limulus polyphemus
ACGTTTAGATTGAATGGTAATTTATAATCAGTCACAAGAACGTCGAATCTGAATCACTTGAAAAAAACACGGGGGGTGCTTAACTTTTTTCCAGGTGTATATATATGATCCTTTTCTACTGACAAGAAACAGCTGTTTATACTTTATATGTGATTCTTTTCTTCTGACAGGAAGCAGTTGTTTGTTACATATATGATTTTTTTTTACTGTCAGGAAGCAGCTATTTAAATTACATATATGATCCTTTTCTACTGACAAGAAGCAGCTATTTAAATTACATATATGATCCTTTTCTACTGACAAGAAGCAGCTATTTAAATTACATATATGATCCTTTTCTACTGACAGGAAGCAGCTG
>NW_013854381.1:0-355 GCF_000517525.1 Limulus polyphemus
AAGGATAACCTAATCAGTGGAGAATCCGGTGAACAGATTTCGGGCTCATCCCACCAACTTTGGCCACTTCTGCTGTTGTTAATCTGGGATCCATTTCGATGCTCCTCTTGACAGCCCTTTTTGTCCTCTCCGACGGACCAGGACGACCTGGATGCTGCTCAGATGTTTCCTTGCCGTGTTTCCTGAACTACACGATGATTCTGTTGACTGTCGAAAGCGGGATTCCCAAATTCTGTGAAATTTTCCGCTGACTTATTCCACCACCTGCTTGACCAGCTATCCTTCCTCTAACAAAATCTGACAATTCGAGAGAACCTTGAGTTCTAGGCATGTTGTAGCACAAGATAATTAGTGT
>NW_013854382.1:0-356 GCF_000517525.1 Limulus polyphemus
CCAGATTTCCTCTAATTTCTGTTCGCACACGAACAGATTTAAAAAAACCTGAAGATTAATAAAAAAAATTATCTCACATTCAATTCAGACTAATCTATAGACATGATTAACAAATTAAAAATGTGTACTCCAAGATTCAACTCAGACTTATCTCTAGACCTGGTTAACAAGTTATAAACTTCTTGCCCCAGATCCAAACAAGAATTATGTCTATACCTGGTTTCCGTATTATAAACTTCTTTTAGTATTAGAATCGACAACCGTCACTTCTTTGCTCATGGCTCATATACAAATATACGTGTAGTGATTTTAAGGTTACATACGTTGGGAGAACTAAACAACATTTTAAACTTAGA
>NW_013854383.1:0-354 GCF_000517525.1 Limulus polyphemus
TGTCTGTAATATTGTACCTCATGATGGCGGAACTTTCTGTAATATTGTACCTCAAGATGGCTGAACTGTCTGTAATATTGTACCTCATGATGGCGGAACTTTCTGTAATATTGTACTTGATGATGACGGAACTGTCTGTAATATTGTACCTCATGATGGCAGAAAGTTCTGTAATATTGTACCTCATGATGGCGGAACTGTCTGTAATATTGTACCTGATGATGGCGGAACTTTCTTTAATATTGTTCCTCATGATGGCGGAACTTTCTGTAATATTGTACCTGATGATGGCGGAACTGTCTGTAATATTGTACCCCATGATGGCGGAACTGTCTGTAATATTGTACCTGATGA
>NW_013854384.1:0-356 GCF_000517525.1 Limulus polyphemus
ATTTTATTGTTCGAGCTGCCACTGTTGCAGGTTTTCTTGCAACTGTTGTTGATTCTCTTCTTGTTTCTTTTCTTTTTCCTCCAACAACTGCTGTAATCTTTCCTCTTGTTTCTTTTCTCGTTCTTCTTGTTTCTTTTCTTTTTTCTCTCCAACAACTGTTGTAATCTCTCTTCTTGTTTATTTTATTGTTCGAGCTGCCACTGTTGCAGGTTTTCTTGCAACTGTTGTTGATTCTCTTCTTGTTTCTTTTCTTTTCCTCCAAGAACTGTTGTAATGTCTCTTCTTGTTTATTTTGTTGTTCGAGCTGCCACTGTTGCAGGTTTTCTTGCAACTGCTGTTGTCTCTCTTCTTGTTTC
>NW_013854385.1:0-392 GCF_000517525.1 Limulus polyphemus
AACTATAACTATATGCTAAGTTAGAATGTTAAACCTAAATGTTACAATGTTATTGTTGGTAACACTGTATGTTCAACTCCTTTTCTTTTTTCACATTAAAGTTTTTCTCCGTTACTCTTTAGATGTATTTTCTACAAACACACTTGAACGAACATTTCCAACGATTCTTAATGACAAACAAAACCAGACAAACGGAGCCTTTCAACAATCTCTTTGCGTGACACAGACGACAGAACCTCTACCAGAAGATTGTGCCAGTATCTATAAACAACAACTGAACCGAACCAGCGGTGTCTACAAGATTCAGCCACGGTTTTTGAATCAGTCGATCTCTGTATACTGTGATATGTGGACATCCAGGAGGAGGGTGGACGGTGGGTGAACTAAACTTT
>NW_013854386.1:0-356 GCF_000517525.1 Limulus polyphemus
AATATTTGAAAAAAAAAAGATAAAGTGAATTATATGAAAGTGGTTGTTGTTTAAGTAGTAGGTTACTGGAAGTATTTATAAATGATTCTCCATTTTTAACTTTTTTTTCAATATTAAACAAAGATTTAAAATCAAAAACTTGTAACTTTGTTATTTCAATATACAGAATTTAAGAAGTACAAATACAGTGTGTGTATCAGTTTTAAGTTCTCATCAACATCAGGTATTAAACTATACAGACAAATCATTGATGACAAATAAAGTTGTTTTTACTAGGACAAAGCTGTAACTCTTCAGTTACATAATACTAACACGTTGCCTCGTTTATAAATGAATTTCACATTCACCAATATCAT
>NW_013854387.1:0-356 GCF_000517525.1 Limulus polyphemus
CGAAGATGGTTTTCTTGATTATTTCTTGACTTGCCGCTCGCGTATGGCCCAGAGGTTTTCGATGGGGTTCATGTCAGGAGATTGGCTCGGCCAGGGCAACTTCTGGATACCATTTTCTTCCTGCCACTTTTGGGTGTTTCTAGCAGTGTGACACGGGGCTCCATCTTCTTGTCCACGAAACCCGAGGAATAAAGTGGCAAGAGTCCTTCCTCCAATATTTCGACGTATTTCGCAAAATTTATGTTGCCAACTCACTCCGCTAAGCTCGATCTCCTACCAACCCAAACAGCTTCCCAAACCATCACGCTGAAACCGCCATACTTCACAGTTGGCTGCAATCTGTTGAGCCAAAACTC
>NW_013854388.1:0-354 GCF_000517525.1 Limulus polyphemus
CGACTGTTATAAAGGTTCTTTAATATTCATTCCACTAGATTTTGTTGACATTGATATCGGTCGTTTTAGTCATATTTCAACTATATTTGGTCGACTGTTATAACGGACTTTTGGTCTTATTTCCTCCAGATTTTGTTGACATTGATAAGGTTCCTTTTAGTCCATTTTCCACTAGATTATGTTGACTTTGAAAACATGTTTTTAGTTTTCGTCCACTCGAATTTTTCGACTTTCATAACTGTCTTTTTAGGCCTTCTTAGACTAGATATTTTCGACTTTAATATAGGTATTTTTAGTGTTTCTTACGCTATATTTTAATGACTTTCATAATGGTATTTTTAAAACATCTTAAAC
>NW_013854389.1:0-428 GCF_000517525.1 Limulus polyphemus
AATGTTTTGTTTTCATTGAATATTGTCATTTTGATAAAGAAAAATAATAACAAAAATACAAAACTTTTATTGACATTCGTGATCTTTCACTTTAAAAAGTTCCAGATAGCAACTTGATTGTCATCATGGTCTTTAACTTTTTTTTGTTTCACTCTGTTATCATCAGCGCTATGATTTTTCCTAAGCCATGTTTTTACTGCAGGAGTGGCATCCCATGAATCTAATGGGAGACCAATGAGATTAATTGTCATTAAGTTTGATATATTCCCAACTGTTAGAAGGTTTCTTTTATCTAAATATATTATATTCATTCTTGAAAAGCCTCTTTCTGCATCAGCGGAACTGACAGCAATAGTACTGGCTAGACATATTGTTTTTTGTACACTTTGTGGGAATCACAGGATTGTTGAAATTTTGTAGGACACTTT
>NW_013854390.1:0-392 GCF_000517525.1 Limulus polyphemus
TTATGTCTGGACCAAAACCGTGGAACGATATTAAACTTAACATAACATAATGTTTTAGGACAACATGGGACCTCTTGGTCGATCTCGGTTCCCCACTCTAAACTAAATTAACTTAAAAAAAACACTTAAAGCCAGCCCTTATCATTCACATACTTATCAAGCTCATTCTTAAACTCATTTCAATTTACTGCCTCTACAAAATCTAAAGGCAACTCATTCCCTGTTAGAAAAATATAAGGCTTTGGTAATAGTCATGATAGGCTTAGTATATAGACCTAAAGTCTGCAGTACATCTTCAAGGGTTAATGATTTTATGAGTTCCCGTGAACCCAAAAAATTAAAATGTCATCATTGGGGCCACGAACGCAAGAAACCATAATTTCGAATGAGGT
>NW_013854391.1:0-355 GCF_000517525.1 Limulus polyphemus
TAGCAGTGTAAGACTAGGTGGAAGGCAGCTAGTCATCACCACCCACCGCCAACTCTTGGGCTATACTTTTACCAACGAATAGTGGGATTGACCAGCATCTTGATACCTAAAGCCCTTCATACAACTGTGATAACCAACAGTGGAACGAACATTTGTTTATACATTTAACTTGTTTTTAATACATTATTTTAAAACATGTGGACTCTATGCTGTTTGTTTATTGTTGAAAGTAATCGCCAACAAGTCACAGAAACCTACTGTAAAGGATTGTTTGTTTGTTTGTTTGGGAATTTCGCGCAAAGCTACACGAGGGCTATCTGCGCTAGCCGTCCCTAATTTAAAAGTGTAAGACTAG
>NW_013854392.1:0-356 GCF_000517525.1 Limulus polyphemus
CGATACACTTAATTGCCACAGTAGCGCTATAACAAACGCTATAATTCACAACGAACGTCTCACGTGCTCGACTCAACTGTCAATTACTCATTACATTGTTCCCGTCACGTCTTGACTGTCTTATATATAAAGGAATACTGAAATCTAGTAAACACTAGAACATTCAGGAAGGGACAAGATCCTTCTAGAAGTAAATGACGTGTTACCAGAGTCACGTGACTTCCGCTATCGTAACAATATGATTGCTTGTAAAAAAGTAATGATGGAAAACACATATCCTGCTGTCATGATATTGTTGTGTCAGCGAGAACACGTGACTAGTATCACGCCACCCGTTTTCTAGAACTATCCTGTTC
>NW_013854393.1:0-356 GCF_000517525.1 Limulus polyphemus
TAGCAAGGAGTTCCCTCCGTGTTACAGAGTAGTTCCTCTCTGGTCTACTCAAAACCCTACTGAAGTAGGACACCACATGTTCATTTTCGCCCACTTTCTGAGACAACACTCCTCCAATTCCGACAGTACTAGCATCACAATCCAGTGTGTATGGCAGTGAGGGATCTGGAAGCTTTAAAAGTGGAGCAGAGGCCAATTTTTCCTTCAACGTCTTGAAAGAATGCTGGCAAGAAACTGTCCGATCAAACTTCTGGCCTTTTTTAGTCAAATCATGTAGTGGAGCAGCTATAGTTGCAAAGTCCTTCACAAACTTCCGGTAATAGGTACAAAGTCCCAAAAAACTTCTTAACTCTCCC
>NW_013854394.1:0-354 GCF_000517525.1 Limulus polyphemus
GTTCCTTTTTGTCAGTGCACTCAGGCTGATTCAATCACTTTAGAACCACGTTTTGACGGAATTAATTCGTCTTCTTATCTCCTTTTCTACTGTTAGTCTTACTCTAACGTATTAAACGTTAGGCCTATGTTAATCGTTAGGCCTATCACTTCTACAGTAGTTAACTTCACGCCGAACTTTTCCTTGCCCGTAACTTTACTCTCTTTTGTCTACTGTCCATCTGCCTTCATGAAATCTCTAAATTCTCGACGTCATTGTATTGCACGCGACGTTTGATAGTCTCAATATCAATGCGCAATTGGTGGGTCGCGGGTTCGAAAATCCCCCTCACACCAAACATGTTCGCCCTTTCAG
>NW_013854395.1:0-356 GCF_000517525.1 Limulus polyphemus
ATGGCAGTGAGGGATCTGGAAGCTTTAAAGTGCAGCGGAGGCCAATTTTGCCTTCAATGTCTTGAAAGAATGCTGGCAAGAAACTGTCCATTCAAACTTCTGGCCTTTTTTAGTCAAATCATGTAGTGGGGCGGCTATAGTTGCAAAGTCCTTCACAAACTTTCGGTAAATGGTACAGAGTCCCAAGAAACTTCTTAACTCTCCCACATTGTCTGGTGCTGGCCAATCACACACTACTTTGACCTTGTCAGAATCAGTTTGCACACCATGCTCACTTACAATGTGACCTAAGTAAAGCACCTCTTTCAGGAACAAGTGGCATTTCTTTGGATGGAGTTTGAGGTTTACTGCTTTCA
>NW_013854396.1:0-353 GCF_000517525.1 Limulus polyphemus
TTGATGGTCTGAAGATGCTTGTTGAGTCTAACCCAAAACAACACACTCGTGAAATGGCCCTGAAATTGCATGTCTCTCATGAAACAATATGTAAACATCTAAGGAATATGAGAAAACTCCATAAAGAAGGTGTTTGGGTGCCTCACAAACTCTCCGATGATCATTGTTTTCAACGTGTGAACATTGTTTCGTCTCTTCTAGAGTGTAATGCGCGTGAATCATCTTTGGACAGAATTGTCACCGGTGATGAAAAATGGATTCTCTCTGTGAATATTAAATGCCAAAAACAATGACTCAGTTTTACACAAAAACCACTTACCAACCCAAAACCTGGACTCCATACCAAAGAAAGT
>NW_013854397.1:0-357 GCF_000517525.1 Limulus polyphemus
ATTGCATCCTGCATGGTAGAGGGGTGTGTTTGCTTCACTTGTATCTTAAGTTGTGGACCGTCCAAGGCATCTATGAATTGATCCCTCAGCAACAACTTGAGGAGATCGGGTGGTGCAGTTGGGTAGGCCTTGTGTGCCATGCTTTCCAAGTCCCATGCCAGCTCTTGCAGGCTCTCCCCTTTAGTACGTACTCTCGTGCTGAACCTAGCCCTGTAGACTTCTGACTGGTTTTGGGTTCCGTACCTGAGTTCTAGAGTCGCTACCAGTGCTCTATAGTTGTGCTTGTCATCTGCTGACAACTGTCCAAGTATTTCCAATGGTTGTCCCTTAAGCTCATTGCCAGATATACAGCTTTCT
>NW_013854398.1:0-356 GCF_000517525.1 Limulus polyphemus
CTGTTCTTTATTCTACTTATATATATATATATATATATACCATATTTTTCAGTGCATAAGATGCACTTTTTTACCCCAAAATTTGATGTAAAAATCTGCTTGCATCCTATACACCGAAGGTATGAATAATATATATGTATATATATATATACGACATACACAAGCCATGTGTAAATATATTTAAATAGGCATGCATAGTTTAGTTCAATTGAATGTGTTATTTATAACAATAGTAGTTTTTTTCTTTTAAAAACATAAATATTTATAATGCTCCCTAAATAATAAAAAATAAAGCAATGAAGATTTTGTAGGTTTTGAACCAAACTAAATAACTAAACCTTTTTTTGGTTTACGGT
>NW_013854399.1:0-355 GCF_000517525.1 Limulus polyphemus
ACAAACTCAGACATATTCACTGGCAACTCTTCATAAGATGGGTGTCCCTTACGCTTGGGTCCCCTTTTAGCACTACATCTACTGCATGTCCTGCACCATTCTTCCACATCTTGCCTAATACCTAACCAGTAAAATCTTTGTCGTAGATGACTCAATGTCTTCTTAATTCCGACATGTCCTCCTGTTAAATTATCATGGGATTGACGCAGCACAACTTCCCATAACTTCCTCGGTATAACTGTTTGCCAAGTCGTCACTTTCCCATCGGTAGTTTCCCATCTCCGTACAAGAATACCATCTGCAAGTTTTAACTGGTCTCATTGTGCCCAATAGTGCTTTGTCACAGGGCTTAAAC
>NW_013854400.1:0-356 GCF_000517525.1 Limulus polyphemus
AAACGTACATCCCCTATAATAGTTAAACGAACCGCCTAAACGTCACGTTAATATAGCCCATATAATGTGTAAAGTTTAGTATACTCTAATCCTTTTTTAGTGATGGCACACGACTACACACATTCGACATGTAATGCTGTTTGAATACAAGAAGGGAACCAACGCCTCTGTAGCTGCAAAGAATATCAAAGAAGTTTATGGAAATGTTTTGAGCATTCGTAAGTCTCAGTGATGGTTCAGCAAATTTTGTTCAGGTGACCTTAGCCTTAAAAACTGTGATGGCAGGGGCCGATATTTTGGAATTGAAATTGATGCTCTGAAGACGCTTGTTGAGTCTAACCCAAGGCAACACACTT
>NW_013854401.1:0-353 GCF_000517525.1 Limulus polyphemus
TGACCACCTGTTCTAATATCTAAATATAATAGCCAAGTACTGATCACCTGTTCTAATATCTGAATATAATAGTCAAGTATTGGCCATCTGTTCTAATATCTGAATATAATAGCCAAACAATGACCGCCTGTTCTAATATCTGAATATAATAGCCAAACACTGACCACCTGTTCTAATATCTGAATATAATAGCCAGGCACTGACCACCTGTTCTTATTGCTGAATACAATAGCCAAGTACTGACCACCTGTTCTAATATCTGAATATAATAGTCAAGTATTGGCCATCTGTTCTAATATCTGAATATAATAGCCAAACACTGACCACCTGTTCTTATTGCTGAATACAATAGC
>NW_013854402.1:0-356 GCF_000517525.1 Limulus polyphemus
TTCGTGTAGCTTTGCGCAAAATTCAAAATAAACATTTCATGGGGCATCAAATGAATCAAAGATACATGTGTTTACTGTAGATGCGTTGTAAAATATAATTACGCATTACAAAATAGTTCCTATGGGAAGGAAATTAATTATTTTCTATATAAAAACTTCTTATATCTATATAGTTGTTCGTTGGACTACATGCGCTCGGTCCACCACGAGAAACCGAGCCCTGGACCTTAGTATTGTAAGTCCATAATCTTATCGCTGGCCCGTCGTGAGTTGGAACGTGAAGTTTGTTAGAAAAACAAGATAATATCTGCAAATGTTTTTATTTTCCGTACACACACACACACACACACACACAC
>NW_013854403.1:0-640 GCF_000517525.1 Limulus polyphemus
TTATATGTAGCTATCTAAATAACATGTATGTGGTAAACAATGATGAACAATGTTATATGTAACTATCTAAATAGCATGTATATGGCAAACAATCATGAACAATGTTAGATGTAGCTATCTAAATAACATATATATGGTAAACAATCACGAACAATGTTATATGTAGCTATCTAAATAACATATATATGGTAAACAATAATGAACAATGTTAGATGTAGCTATCTAAATAACATGTATATGGTAAACAATCATGAATATAGCTATCTAAATAACATATATATATGGTAAACAATCATGAACAATGTTAGATGTAGCTATCTAAATAACATGTATATGGTAAACAATAATGAACAATGTCATATGTAACTATCTAAATAACATATATATGGTAAGCAATCATGAACAGTGTTATATGTAGCTATCTAAATAGCATGTATATGTGAAACAATCATGAACAATGTTAGATGTAGCTATCTAAATAACATGTATATGGTAAACAATCATGAAGAATGGTATATGTAGCTATCTAAATAACATGTATGTGGTAAACAATGATGAACAGCGTTATATGTAGCTATCTAAATAACATGTATATGGTAAACAATCATGAACAATGTTATATGTAGGTATGTAAATAACA
>NW_013854404.1:0-355 GCF_000517525.1 Limulus polyphemus
CACCTTGTCTCCTGGTTCAAAGCTGACTTCAGTAGATCTCTTATAATAAGTTAACTTCATCGAATCAGCAGACGTTTTCAAGTTTGAACGCACTTGATGGTGAATAGCATCCATCCTTTCCGATAGCACTTTCACAAACTCTGACACATTCTCAGGCAACTCTTCATAAGGTGGGCATCTTGTTAACAGATCCACTGGCAACCGAAGTTCCCGACCAAACATCAACTTTGCTGGAGTGTATCCAGAGGTTTCATGCTCTGCTGTCCTATAGGCCATTAACAGTGGAGGGAGTAAGACATCCCAATCATCTTGACGGCTATTACAAAACTTTGCCAATTCCTGTCCCAGTGTGCAG
>NW_013854405.1:0-640 GCF_000517525.1 Limulus polyphemus
TATGATCAAGAGGCCCAATTATTTTGTAGAATGTGATCAAGAGGACTATTATTTTGTTAATATATGATCAAGAGGACTATTATTTTGTTAATATATGATCAAGCGGACTATTATTTTGTTAATATGTGATCAAGAGGACTATTATTTTGTTAATATATGATCAAGAGGACTATTATTTTGTTAATATGTGATCAAGAGGACTATTATTTTGTTAATATATGATCAAGAGGGGATGAAAATGGTTTTAACTGATTTAGTTCTTTATTTACATACTAGTAGGGTACCCTGTGATGCTAGATAAAAATGGTTTTAACTGATTTAGTTCTTTATTTACATGCTAATTTACTGATCTACTGTAAAGCTTCGTCGTACAAAATATTTTTTTTGTTTGCTGTCAAGAGCAAAGAAGAAAAAGAGATTATGAGCAGAGAAGCAAATGAAGGATGCACGAAGTTTTTATGTAATTTTTTCATGGATAGAATGATAAAATGTCCTCACACAGAGAAGAAACGTGAATAATAGTCCTCTTGATCATATATTAACAAAATAATAGTCCTCTTGATCATATATTAACAAAATAATTGGGAAGCATCGCAGGGTATCCTACTAGTATGTAAATAAAGAACTAAATCAGTTAAAA
>NW_013854406.1:0-354 GCF_000517525.1 Limulus polyphemus
TACGTAAACGCTTAAATGTAACGTCAGAATTGTTACGTAAAACTGAATTTTCTAGAAAGCCTCCACACGCATTTAAAAAAGAGTGTCTGTTATTAGTTTGCTATAGTCAGTGTGCTATAAACTTTGGAAGCTATAACTATGATTGTTATAACGCTTACCAATCGGAAAACTTCAAATATTTTACCAGGAACCTTTATAAAGTTCGAACATTACAAATCATTTAACTTCAGTGGATTCTCATCGGACATTAGTATTTTTACGAAAACATTATATAAAATAATCGTGGAAAACTCGGCGTGTGTGGCTGGTAAATAATGAAGGACAAAGCTTGCTAGCTCCCTGTTAAGTGAATTA
>NW_013854407.1:0-353 GCF_000517525.1 Limulus polyphemus
GAACACGATGAAACCGTTGTGAGTTTGTGTTAGTTATCTTCGATGTGAACACGATGAAACGTTGTGAGTTTGTGTTAGTTATCTTCGATGTGAACACGATGAAATGTTGTGCGTTTGTGTTAATTATCTTCGATGTGAACACGATGAAACGTTGTTTGTTTGTGTTAATTATCTTCGATGTGAACACGATGAAACGTTGTGTGTTTGTGTTAATTATCCTCGACGTTAACATGATGAAACGTTGTGTGTTTGTGTTAATTATCTTCGATGTGAACACGATGAAACGTGTGTGTTTGTGTTAATTATCTTCGATGTGAACACGATGAAACATTGTGTGTTTGTGTTAGTTATCT
>NW_013854408.1:0-388 GCF_000517525.1 Limulus polyphemus
ATGTCATTTGTTCCAGAAAGAGGTGCTTTACTTAGGCCACATTGTTAGTGAGAATGGTGTACAAACGGATCCTGATAAGGTGAAAGCAGTGCATGGCTGGCCAACATCAGAAAATGTGGGCGTGCTAAGAAGTTTCTTGGGACTCTGTACTTACTACCACAAATTTGTGAAGAACTTTGCAACTATAGCTGCTCCACTACATGATTTGACTAAAAAAGGCCAAAAGTTTGAATGGACAGTTTCTTGCCAGCATTCTTTCAAGACGTTGAAGGAAAAATTGGACTCTGCTCCACTTTTAAAGCTTCCAGATTCCTCACTGCCGTACATACTGGATTATGATGCTAGTAATGTCGGAATTGGAGGAGTGTTGTCTCAGAAAGTGGGCGAA
>NW_013854409.1:0-355 GCF_000517525.1 Limulus polyphemus
TATGCTTTTCTTATAGAGGTCAGTCAAATATTCTGGAAGTGTATGTCCTTTCTTTACAGTTGTATTCCTTGCTTTAACATTGACTGTCTCTACCTCCTGGCACACACCCAACAATGCCCCTTCCTTAAGCGTCTGTTCACATTTAGAGAAATTGGCCACTGTTATAGGTACTACTTGATGGCTTGCCACAAGTGACCTTCCAATCTTCAAATCCACTGGCCTTGATTGGTCTTCCACTGCTTCTACAAGCATTGGGCTTCCATGGGGATGTTCTTTTATCCTACCCCAAATTATCTTCTCTGACATAGGGGGTATTGTTGTTGATTTAAGTGTTGTGACATGCAGATCAACGGAT
>NW_013854410.1:0-549 GCF_000517525.1 Limulus polyphemus
ACATAACCAAGCACTTCTTTCATTTCTTGCTTCTTATTACTCTACTACATATAACTAGTCAATATTTAATTCTTGGGTATTGAACACTTATTACTTTATTAGTAAGATAAATGTCACCTTTCTGAACACTACTTTACTCCTGCCAGGCTACTTTATTAATAAAACAAGTGTCACCTTCGTGAACACTACTTTATCCCTGCCAGGCTACTTTATTAATAAAACAAGTGTCACATTCGTGAACACTACTTTACTACTGCCAGGCTACTTTATTAGTAAGACAAGTGTCATTTAGTGAACACTACTTTACTCTTGTCATGCTTCTTTATTAGTAAGACAAGTGTTACCTCAGTTAATACTACTTTATTAGTAAGACAAGTGTCATTTAGTGAACACTACTTTACTCCTGATAGGATACTTAATTAGTAAGACAAGTATCATTTAGTGAATACTACTTTACTCCTGACAGGATACTTTATTAGTAAGACAAGTATCATTTAGTGAACACTACTTTACTCCTGACAGGATACTTTATTAGTAAGACAAGTGTCA
>NW_013854411.1:0-478 GCF_000517525.1 Limulus polyphemus
AAATAAATGCGTGAAACCGACAGTATCGACAAAACACACATTTCACAAACAATGTTCGTCACCTACAAATGATGTAATAAATGCGTGAAACCGACAGTATCGACACAACACACTCATTTCACAAACGATATTCATCACCTGCAAACGATGAAATAAATGCGTGAAACCGACAGTATCGACAAAACACACATTTCACAAACAATGTTCGTCACCTACAAATGATGTAATAAATGCGTGAAACCGACAAAACACACATTTCACAAATAATGTTCATCGCCTACAAACGTTGTAATAAATAAGTGAAACCAACAGTATCGACAAAACACATTTCACAAACAATGTTCATAACCTGCAGAAGGATACTGTCGGTTATCAGTCACTTATTACATCAGTGAAATGTGTTTTGTTCACTTTATTACATCATTTGTAGGTGATAAACATTGTTTGTGAAAACCGACAGTATCGACAAAACACATTT
>NW_013854412.1:0-356 GCF_000517525.1 Limulus polyphemus
AATAAAATATTTCGAAATTTATTATAAATTTTTTTAAAAACTTTTTATTTGCCAGTATTTATATCCGTTATTTTCTAGTTTAGTTATAAATAATATAACATTATCCATAAAAAACGTACTGTTATTAGAAACAGTTAAAATATTTTTAATTGGGCATTTTTAATTTCAGCATCATCCAAGGGACCACACTATTAGGGGTGGGCAGACCAAGGATGGGAAAATTATATGCTCTTCTCTTATCAAAAATACTTAATTGTGTTTTATCATTTATTAATTTGATATCCAAATTCAAGTAATTAGCATATATATTGTTATATATATATATATATCAATTAACACGGTATTGCGGGTATATA
>NW_013854413.1:0-356 GCF_000517525.1 Limulus polyphemus
GATGGCCTATAGGACAGCAGAGCATGAAACCACTGGATACACTCCAGCAAAGTTGATGTTTGGTCAGGAACTTCGGTTGCCAGTGGATCTGTTAATAGGACGCCCACCTTATGAAGATTTGCCTGAGAATGTGTCGGAGTTTGTGAAAGTGTTATCGGAAAGGATGGATGATATCCACCATCAAGTGCGTTCAAACTTGAAAACGTCTGCTGATTCGATGAAGTTAACTTATGATAAGAAATCTACTGAAGTCAGCTTTGTACCAGGAGACAAGATATGGTTGTATAATTCGAGGAAGACCAAAGGGAAGTCTCCTAAGTTGTCTTCTCCATCGGAAGGCCCATATGACATAGTGC
>NW_013854414.1:0-356 GCF_000517525.1 Limulus polyphemus
GATTTTCCTGTAGTTGCTGCTAACTTTCCTGCAACTGTTGGTACGATTTTCTTCCTGTTTCCTTTCTTGTTCCAGTTGCCACTGCTGTAATCTCTCTTCTTGTTTCTTTTCTCGTTCTTCTTGTTTATTTTATTTTTCGTCCAACAACTGTTGTAATCTCTTTTGTTTATTTTGCTGTTCGAGCTGCCATTGTTGTAGGTTTTCTTGCCACTGCTGTAATATTTCTTCTTGTTTCTTTTCTCGTTCTTCTTGTTTCTTTTCTTTTTCCTCTAACAACTGCTGTAATCTCTCTTCTTGTTTAATTTCTCGTTCTTCTTGTTTCTGTTCTTTTTCCTCTAACAACTGCCGTAATTTCT
>NW_013854415.1:0-356 GCF_000517525.1 Limulus polyphemus
AACATTATTATTGTTAAAACAAACTTATAGTCAACATTGTTAGTGTTAGAACAAAGTTATAACCAACACTGTTATTGTTAGAACAAACTTATAGTCAACATTGTTATTGTTAAAACAAACTTATAGCCAACACTGTTAGTGTTAGAACAAAGTTATAAACAGTCCCGCTAGTGTAGCATATAACAAACTTGTAACCAACACTATTATTGTTAGAACAAACTTATAGTCAACATTGTTAGTGTTAGAACAAAGTTATAAACAGTCCCGCTAGTGTAACATATAACAAACTTGTAACCAACACTATTATTGTTAAAACAAACTTATAGCCAACATTGTTAGTGGTAGAACAAAGTTAT
>NW_013854416.1:0-356 GCF_000517525.1 Limulus polyphemus
TTACTCAATAAAATTCCACCCGCTTCTAATTTTGTGCTTATTGTTTTCTCAGTATTGGCAGCGTCTTTTTCCTTTATCTGTATAAAGTCAATAAATGACTCTTTGACTTCTACTTTTCTAGTCTTAAAGATTGGCTCAATCAGGTGTGGAATCAAAATATTATTTGTTTCTACGAATTGCTAACAGACAATAATTTCGCACATGTGAAGACATGAGATTTATAAACTCATTTTGGATTTCAGGAGAAAGATAAGATGTTGACGTTTGCTTGTTTTTAACATGCTCTAAATGCTCTCTCATTACTGGATCATACTTTGCTAATAACTGCAAAAGTGAAAGGAAATTTCCAGGGTTTT
>NW_013854417.1:0-355 GCF_000517525.1 Limulus polyphemus
GAAGTTGGTTTTTTTGGTTGTTTCTCGACTTGCCGGTCGATTTATGGCCCAGAGGTTTTTCAATGGGGTTCATGTCAGGAGATTGGCTCGGCCAGGGCAACTTCTGGATACCATTTTCTTCCTGCCACTGTTGGGTGTTTCTAGCAGTGTGACTCGGTGCTCCATCTTCCTGGAACAACGTTGTGTTCTTGTCCACCAAACCCGAGGAATAAAGTGGCAAGAGTCCTTCCTCCAATATTTCGACGTATTTCGCAAAATTTACGTTGCCAACGCACTCCACTAAGCTCGATCTCCCACTAACCAAAACAGCTCCACAAACCATCACGCTGGAACCACCATGCTTCACAGTTGGCTG
>NW_013854418.1:0-355 GCF_000517525.1 Limulus polyphemus
AGTTGGTGGGTGATCGAGCTTAGTGGAGTGCGAATTTTGCGAAATACGTCGAAATATTGGAGGAAGGACTCTTGCCACTTTATTCCTCGGGTTTCGTAGACAAGAACACAACGTTGTTCCAGGAAGATGGAGCACCGTGTCACACTGCTAGAAACACCCAAAAGTGGCACTAAGAAAATGGTATCCAGAAGTTGCTCTGGCCGAGCCAATCTCCTGACATGAACCCCATCGAAAACCTCTGAGCCATACTCGACCGGCAAGTCAAGAAACAACAACAACAAAAAACAAACAAAAAAAAACAACTTCGAAGAGCGATCTACTCCAAGTTTTGAAGCAAGAGTGGGCGAAAATACCC
>NW_013854419.1:0-350 GCF_000517525.1 Limulus polyphemus
CGTAACGTTTTAGACATGATAGCATGACGTGACTTTTAGAACAGAACGTAAAGTTTTTGACATGATAGCATGACGTGACTTTTAGAACAGAACGTAACGTTTTTGACGTGATAGCATGACGTGACTTTTAGAACAGAACGTAACGTTTTTGACGTGATAGCATCACGTGATTTTTAGAACAGAATGTAACGTTTTTGACGTGATAGCATGACGTGATTTTTAGAACAGAACGTAAAGTTTTTGACGTGATAGCATGACGTGACTTTTAGAACAGAATGTAAAGTTTTTGACATGATATCATGACGTGACTTTTAGAACAGAACGTCTTGAACACAAGCCAGAAACTTCAG
>NW_013854420.1:0-356 GCF_000517525.1 Limulus polyphemus
GCAGTATGTTTAATCCCTGATGGTTCAATGTAAGACTAACTGCAGTATGTTTAATCCCTGATGGTTCAGTGTCAGACTAACTACAGTATGTTTAAGCCCTGATGGTTCAGTGTCAGACTAATTGCAGTATGTTTAATCCCTGATGGTTCAGTGTCAGACTAATTGCAGTATGTTTAATCCCTGATGGTTCAGTGTCAGACTAACTGCAGCATGTTCAATCTCTGATGGTTCAGCGTCAGACTAACTGCAGTATGTTTAATCCCTGATGGTTCAGCGTCAGACTAACTGCAGTATGTTTAATCCCTGATGGTTCAGCGTCAGACTAACTGCAGTATGTTTAATCCCTGATGGTTCAG
>NW_013854421.1:0-356 GCF_000517525.1 Limulus polyphemus
ATACTGTTGCATCATCGAGATCATGTGATTCTCACGCTCTCTCCTTTCTTGAATTATCCTGTACTTTGGCGAATGTTCTAGTTCTTACTAGATATAGGGTAGGCGGATATATATAAGAGGGGACAACGTGACGAGGGGAAGGTACTGTGTGTATAGATAGTGAGTAACTGAACTGCAGTCGGAAGTATTGTTGACGTTCGTTGATTAGCGTTTGTTTTAGCGCGAGTATTGAGATTAAGTGTATCGCAGAGTTATATTTGGAAAGAATAAACCGGTTTTATTAAGTAAAGACTTGTGTCGCTTGGGTTTCGTCGGAGCGAAGTTGCGGAAAGTCAATTAGCAAATGGAGACGTAAC
>NW_013854422.1:0-399 GCF_000517525.1 Limulus polyphemus
AGCGAAGTGTCTAATGAAGCTGAAGTTAGGATACAGGATGGTGGAGGGAAGTGCTAAATGAAGCTAAAGTTAGGATGCAGGATGGTGGAGGGAAGTGTCTAATGAAGCTAAAGTTAGGATACAGGATGGTGGAGGGAACTGTCTAATGAAGCTGAAGTTAGGATACAGAATGGTGGAGGGAAGTGCTAAATGAAGCTAAAGTTAGGATGTAGGATGGTGGAGGGAAGTGTCTAATGAAGCTAAAGTTAGGATGTAGGATGGTGAAGGGAAGTGTCTAATGAAGCTGAAGTTAGGATGTAGGATGGTGGAGCGAAATGTCTAATGAAGCTAAAATTAGGATGCAGGATGGTGGAGGGGAAGTGTCTAATGAAGCTAAAGGTTAGGATGCAGGATGGTGGG
>NW_013854423.1:0-356 GCF_000517525.1 Limulus polyphemus
TCTATATACATATATAATGTATAATAATTGAAATGTGACTGTATATTACAAAATACTAGTCTACTAAACACAGCCAAGACAGGTAAAGACTAAAGATCAGTTTTATATTATTGGATACGGTAACATGAGTGAATGTGCACCATGTCAGTATCTTTGATGTGAGTTAATCTTTATATTAATTACAATACCATGAATTATTTTAACAATATGACAAGTTGCAGCATGTTTAAAAGTTACCAGACATTATTGTGAGGCTTACATGCAAGTCATTCATATTTAATACTTTTAACTATCCTTAACTTGTTCATTTTATTATTTATGCAGACTGTATATTTTCACTAAAAAATAAAGAAAAA
>NW_013854424.1:0-356 GCF_000517525.1 Limulus polyphemus
AAATTTGTGGTGTGTTATGTATACTCCACACCTAGTATTGTGTGTCCTATATTTGTGGTGTGTTATGTATACCCCACAAGTAGTGTTGTGTGTCCTGTGTTTGTGGTGTGGTATGTAGACCCCACAACTAGTGTTGTGTGTCCTGTGTTTGTGGTGTGTTATGTAGACCCCACACCTAATGTTGTGTGTGTACTATGTTTGTGGTGTGGTATGTAGACCACACACCTAGTGTTGTGTGTACTATGTTTGTGGTGTGGTATGTAGACCACACACCTAGTGTTGTGTGCCCTGTGTTTGTGGTGTGTTATGTAGACCCCACACCTAGTGTTGTGTGTCCTGTGTTTGTGGTGTGTTAT
>NW_013854425.1:0-356 GCF_000517525.1 Limulus polyphemus
AGTGTTTTACAGTAGTTGGAAGATTAGTGAGTGTGTTACTGTGGTTGGGAGATTTGTGATTAATTAATGAATGTGTCACAGTAGTTGGGTGATTTATTAGTGAGTGTGTTAAAATCGTTGGGAGATTGGTGAATAATTAGTGAGTGTGTTACAGTAGTTGGGAGATTAGTGATTGATTAATGAGTTTATGACAGTAGTTGGGAGATTTATGATTGATTAGTGAGTGTGTTACAGTAGTTGATTGATTATTGTGCTTAGGTTTGTTAGACGACGTGTATCTTACATTACTTTAGCGTGTATAGAAGTTTCTGTTTCGACGAAGTATCAGAAATTTGAGAATTATCGTAGATTCGAGA
>NW_013854426.1:0-356 GCF_000517525.1 Limulus polyphemus
AAAACTATACTTTGTACCTACAGCAAGCACTGGATTCCTGCCAGTTTTCAAACAAAACTTTAATGAGTGTAAATAATAACATAGACCAGGATAACCTTAGCCGAATTAAAAATGAATATTAAACAGTTGAAAAATAGAAGTGCCCCTGGTGAAGATGGTATAAATAATCTAATAATTAAAAACCTTCCTGTCAATTGCCTTAGCTACATCACATCTCTGTTAATTTATCACTTAATTCAGGATATTACCCGCCTTGTTGGAAATCTGCAATAATTTGAGTCATACCGAAATCAAAAAAAGATCTCCATGACCCATCTAACTATAGACCCATTAGTCTGTTAAATAACATTAGGAAA
>NW_013854427.1:0-356 GCF_000517525.1 Limulus polyphemus
TTTTAGAAAATAAATTACTGGCTTCAAATCTGGGTCTTTCTCCTGCTCTGCTTTAATATATATTTGGTTCCACTTCACCATAATCAATTTCTTCAGTCACTTTGCTTGGTGGCACCTGGTTAGTTCAATCTCTCTTTTAACATTTACCGGAATTTGGCCTTTGTTGTCCCCAAACGTCATTTTATCAAAATTAATTACACACTTCCTTGGTAGTAAGTAGTCCAATCCTAATATGCATTGGTCTTCAATGTCAGCCAAGTATACTTCATATCTGTCCTTTATGCCCATGAGCTCAATAGTTACCCACACTGGTCCCCACAACCTTACATAGTGTCCTGTCACACCACAGAGCTTCT
>NW_013854428.1:0-356 GCF_000517525.1 Limulus polyphemus
TTTTTCCACAACTTATGTAAGACTAATGGGTCTATAATTAGTTGGACAATTTTTATCACCTTCCTTGAAAAGAGGAGTTACGTTAGCTAACTTCCAATCCTCTGGTACCTGCACACTATTCAAGGAATGACAAAATATAGTAGTAAGTGGCTCACATATCAAGTCTTTAACCTCCTTCAAAACCCCTGGGGAAATTTATCTGGCCCAGGAGATTTATCGATTTTTAAACTTCCCAATTTTTTCTTAACAAGCTCAAGATTAATGCAGTCATCTTGTTTGATCTCGTTTCCATTTATCAATTGTTCAAGATGTGGTATACTGCTTAAATCTTTGTTAGTAAAAACCGAAGAAAAAGT
>NW_013854429.1:0-356 GCF_000517525.1 Limulus polyphemus
TCTGGTAGATTGTTACAATATTAATGTTGTGGTTTGTAGGTTGTTACAATATTAGCGTTGTGGCTGGTAGGGTGGTTACAATATTATCGTTGTGGCTGGTAGGGTGGTTACAATATTAGGGTTGTGACTGTTAGGTCGGTTATTATATTAGTATTGTGACTGGTATGTCGGTTACTATATTAGCGTTGTGCCTGGTAGGGTGGTTACTATATTAGCGTTGTGCCTGGTAGGGTGGTTACTATATTAGCGTTGTGCCTGGTAGGGTGGTTACTATATTAGCGTTGTGCCTGGTAGGGTGGTTACTATATTAGCGTTGTGCCTGGTAGGTCGGTTACAATATTAGGGTTGTGACTGGT
>NW_013854430.1:0-356 GCF_000517525.1 Limulus polyphemus
ATTTACACGTGGTGTTACATGATGAATCCTAGTAATTGTTAAATGTATTTACACGTGGTGTTACATGATGAATCCTAGTGATTGTTAGATGTATTTACACGTGGTGTTACATGATGAATCCTAGTAATTGTTAGATGTATTTATAGGTGGTGTTATATGATGAACCCTAGTAATTGTTTGATGTATTTACACGTGGTGTTACATGATGAACCCTAGTAATTGTTAGATGTATTTACACGTGGTGTTACATGATGAATCCTAGTAATTATTAGATGTATTTACACGTGGTGTTACATGATGAATCCTAGTAATTGTTAGATGTCTTTACACGTGGTGTTACATGATGAATCCTAGTA
>NW_013854431.1:0-355 GCF_000517525.1 Limulus polyphemus
CAGTTAGAAGAAAAATAGTAAACAGCCCACAAATCCAGATCATGTACATCACTTCTCCTCCATAAAATGTCGCCACCAGAGTCAACAGCAATACTGTCTTTATTCCCAGTAAGAGGAGAATCGTTAACTAAAGGTTTATACATAAGTCACTGAGACTAAAGGTAAAAAAACGTATAAAAAATACAAAAAACCTGAAACAACAGGTAGATAAACATTGAAATATTTTATAATGTTTAATCGAAAGATATATTTTAATATATATACACATTATTCTGTTATGATTGTGTGTTAGGTTTATATCACTTTATGTATACATCTATGTTATTGAGAATAACTACACTGATTACTCACCAAG
>NW_013854432.1:0-351 GCF_000517525.1 Limulus polyphemus
CTGCACCATTCTTCCACATCTTGTCTCATACCTATCCAGTAAAATCTGTGTCGTAGGTGACTCAATGTTTTCTTAACTCCAAGTATCTTGGGACTGACGCAGCACAACTTCCCGTAACTTCCTCGGTATAACCGTTTGCCAGGTCGTCACTTTCCCATCTGCAGTTTCCCATCTCCGGAGAAGAATACCATCTTCAAGCCTCAATTGGTCCATTGTGCCCAATAGTTCTTTGTCACAGGGCTTAGACTAGACACCTTCTCCCAAGCAGGGTGCAAATCACTTGCTTTTAGGAAATTAATCATTGGCTTCAAATCTTGGTCTTTCTCCTGTTCTCCTTGATATCTATATTTG
>NW_013854433.1:0-356 GCF_000517525.1 Limulus polyphemus
CTACCAAAATCTTTTGTTGTCAGATGTATCACATGTGTTTTACTTTATACCAACATCCCTTGATGTCATATGTAGAACCTGTGTTTTACTTTGTACAAATGTCTTTTGTTGTCAGATGTGGAACCTGTTTTTTACGTTATATCAACATCCTTTTGTGTTAGATGTAGAATCTGTGTTTCACTTTATACCAACATACTTTGATGTCATATGTATAACCTGTGTTTCACTTTGTACAAATGTCTTTTGATGTCAGATGTGGAACCTGATTTTTACGTTATACCAACATCCTTTGGTGTTAGATGTAGAACCTGTGTTTCACTTTGTACAAATGTCTTTTGTTGTCAGATGTGGAACCT
>NW_013854434.1:0-550 GCF_000517525.1 Limulus polyphemus
TTGAAAGTAAATATTAAAAAAAACTGTTAAACATTGATTTTTGTGTGTCACGTGGTATGTTGAATGCAGCACTGGTACAAATTAGATGTTTGTGATGTAAAAGTACTAAGTATAGTTTTATATGAATTAAAAACTCAAATTACTGATATTGACAAGCTAGAATATAAAATAAGAACATCTTATTTTTTCTATATGGTAAGATATTGCTCATGTAATGAATCAAACACAGTGGAACCCCGCCCACCTCTTTCCATTTTTGGAAACTCTCCCTTATACTTACTTCTAAGACAAGAGTAACCAATCGGAAGCTCAGAATGCTTTAGTCCGCTCAAAATTTCATATTTATTTTCAGACTAAAATACATCTTAGTTACTAAGCTTGATAAATTATAGTGGAAATTCTATGGTATTAATGTAGTAATTTAAGCTATTTACTCTAAACATTTATGTTTTCATGTTATAATTTGTGATCATTCTAGAATGAAGGAGGCATAATTTATATTTATCCCGTACAGAGATTAATTACTGAAAATAACAGATAAAATATAAAG
>NW_013854435.1:0-356 GCF_000517525.1 Limulus polyphemus
TTTCAGTGCAGTACACATACGATTTCAAGAAGCCATAAAAAGAGTAACATAAAACGACCACAAAAATCGTAAAACTAAAACTAATAATCTAGAATTTTGTAAGTAAACGCGCAAAATTGCGGCGAACCTTAATAAAAAAATTCAAAAAGATTCATCTAAATTGGACTAAGTACTGGTACAAAAAGGAAAACCTTCAATAACTCCCTTAAAACGCATCGTAGGAAGGTGAAACATCGCATGATACTGTGGAACGAACTAGTGAATATACATAGCAAAAAAGGTTAAGATCCATCAATTTAGAACCCTCTGATAGCAAGAAAGCTATAACAGAGCAATATCAAAAAGCTTCACTTCAG
>NW_013854436.1:0-356 GCF_000517525.1 Limulus polyphemus
ATAGAAATTGTGGAGTGTTACATGTTGGTATCTTAGGAATAGTGGAGTATTACATTTTGGTATCTTAGGATTATTACATGTTGGTATCTTAGGAATAGTGGAGTATTACATGTTGGTATCTTAGGAATAGTGGAGTATTACATGTTGGTATCTTAGGAATAGTGGAATATTACATGTTGGTATCTTAGGAATAGTGGAGTATTACATGTTGATATCTTAAAATTAGTGGAATATTACATGTTTGTATTTTAGAAATAGAGGAATATTACATGTTGGTATCCTAAAATTAGTGGAATATTATATGTTGGTATCTTAGGAATAGTGGAGTATTATATGTTGGTATCTTAGGAATAGTG
>NW_013854437.1:0-356 GCF_000517525.1 Limulus polyphemus
TTACACATTCAGTATTTAGAGTTACACCTAGGTGTTCATCGGAGTAGTTGTACCAAGTGAGGCTAAGAAGAGTATGTTCGTTATAAATTCAGTAACTAGAATTACACATAGATGTTCTTGGAGTAGTTGTAACAAGTAAGGCTAAAGATGAGTATAGTGGTTATAAATTCGGTAACTAGAGTTACACCTAGGTGTTCATGGAGTTGTTGTACCAAGTAAGGCTAAAGATGAGTATGGTGGTTATAAATTCAGTAACTAGAATTACACATAGATGTTCTTGGAGTAGTTGTAACAAGTAAGGCTAAAGATGAGTATGGGGGTTATAAATTCGGTAATTAGAGTTACACCTAGGTGTT
>NW_013854438.1:0-353 GCF_000517525.1 Limulus polyphemus
GATAAAATAATATCCTGAGATAAATACAACAGGATAGCAAGAGACAAGTATAACAAAGATAAAAGGATATCCTGAGATAAATACAACAGGATAGAAAGAGACAAGTATAACCACGATAAAAGGATATCCTGAGATAGATACAACAGGATAGCAAGAGACAAGTACAACAAAGATAAAAGGATATCCTGAGATAAAGACAACAGGATAGCAAGAGACAAGTACAACAAGAATAGCAAGAGACAAGTACAACAAAGATAAAAGGATATCCTGAGATAAATACAACAGGATAGCAAGAGACAAGTACAACAAGGATAAGAGGATATCCTGAGATAAATACAACAGGATAGTAAGAG
>NW_013854439.1:0-357 GCF_000517525.1 Limulus polyphemus
CTTGACTATAAGGCCAATCGTAAATTATTGGTTATATATATAGTGTTCCTTGTTTTAGGGTTAAGGATAGTTGTTGAAGTGACAGTCAAATCCCACTATTCGGTCTGACAAGACAAGTAATAGTTATAATTCTCTATTGTTTATCTTCGCCAGTAATAGTTATAATTCTTTATTGTTTATCTTAGCCAGTAATAGTTATAATTCTCTGTTGTTTATCTTAGCCAGTAATAGTTATAATTCTCTGTTGTTTATCTTAGCCAGTAATAGTTATAATTCTCTATTGTTTATCTTAGCCAGTAATAGTTATAATTCTGTATTGTTTATCTTCGCCAGTAATAGTTATAATTCTTTATTGTT
>NW_013854440.1:0-448 GCF_000517525.1 Limulus polyphemus
ACTAGCAGCGTTAATATTTGGTACTAAACAATTAGTAACAATGAAACTTCATCATTATAAAACTACTAGCAGCGTTAATACTTGGTACCAAACAATTAGTAACAATGAAACTTCATCATTATAAAACTACTAGCAGCGTTAATATTTGGTACCAAACAATTAGTAACAATGAAACTTCATCATTATAAAACTGCTAGCAGCGTTAATACTTGGTACTAAACAATTAGTAACAATGAAACTTCACCATTATAAAACTACTAGCAGCGTTAATACTTGGTACCAAACAATTAGTAACAATGAAATTTCACCATTATAAAACTACTAGCAGCGTTAATACTTGGTCCCAAACAATTGTTTAGTTTTATAATGGTGAAGTTTCATTGTTGCTAGCAGCGTTAATATTTGGTACCAAACAATTGTAACAATGAAACTTCACCATTATAAAACT
>NW_013854441.1:0-356 GCF_000517525.1 Limulus polyphemus
ATTTGAAATTTCAAAATTTGGGCAAAAACATCGACGGAAGGCTTGGCTTTACGGTGAAAATATGAAATTTTTGAAAAATCGAAAAAGCTGCTTTTTTGACGCAAAATTAATAGAAAAATATCGGATAATGCTTGTTTCGTTGGAAAACTTCAAATTGAGACATTATACCATTAACGAAAAATAATAGGTCCCGTTAAAAGTTAAAAAAAAATTGAACTTTCGCTAACCCAGGCTAAAAGAATACAAAAGGTGGAATTTATTTTCTAAGAAGACGTCATGCCCATTTAGATGTTGTGATTTTGTTTGAATAATCTCATTTTAAAACTATTCCTTGATTACTATAGAACTTAAGACAA
>NW_013854442.1:0-356 GCF_000517525.1 Limulus polyphemus
TGGTAAAAATATATAGAACACACGTCAGGTCTCCTGGAAATAAGAAGCCAAGAACACCAAAGTCACATTTGAAAATGTGAGTTTCAGATATCTGCTTTAACATGTTTATAAATTTGTATCATGTCTCAAAATACTTTGAGACGAATTGTTCCTCGTGCATGAAAATAAAACCAACAAAGAAGGAGACTGTTTAGAAATAATAGAAATTATCAAAACAGTCGATCTTTCACTAAACCGTGACAATGGTTCTAACAACATCTGCCAAAATTGGATGAGTTTATTCACATATTTGACCAGCTTGACCTTGTCTGTAGTTATAGTCCTGTTGCTAGGTGACAATATTCTTTAACATTAAA
>NW_013854443.1:0-356 GCF_000517525.1 Limulus polyphemus
CTAGTTACTGAATTTGTAACCACCATACGCATCTTTAGCGTTATTTGGTACAACAACTCCACTAACACCTAGGTGTAACTATAGTTACCGAATTTATAACCACCATACTCATCTTTAGCCTTACTTGGCACAACTACTCCATGAACAACTAGGTGTAACTCTGGTTACCGAATTTATAACCCCCATACTCATCTTTAGCGTTATTTGGTACAACAACTCCACGAACACCTAGGTGTAACTCTAGTTACACAATTTATAACCACAATACTCATATTTAGCCTTACTTGGCACAACTACTCCATGAACACCTAGGTGTAACTCTTGTTATAGAATTTGTAACCAACATACTCATCTTC
>NW_013854444.1:0-474 GCF_000517525.1 Limulus polyphemus
GCGACCACAAAAATCATAATAGTAATACTAAAAAGTTAGAATTTTGTATGTAAATGCTCAAGATTTCCACGAACCTTCAAATGAAATTTGAAGAAGATTCGTCTAAATGGGACGAAGTACAGGTAAAAAACGCAAAACCTTCCATAACTCCCTTAAAACGATTAGTAGGAAGGTGAAACTATGCATGTGATTGCTCAAAGATAAAGTGTACCTACATGCCAAAATTGGAGAAGAACTAACAATTCAGGATCCTCTGGTAACAAGAAATCGAGAAACAATCAGTAACCAAAAGCTTCAGTTCAGTACACAAACGCCTTCCGGCAAGTCAATAAAAGAGTAACATAAAGTGACCACAAATTACTATTACGAATTTAATTAGAAAGTTAGAATTGTGTATGTCAATGCTCAAGATTTCCACCAACCTTCATATGAAATTTGAAGAAGATTCGTCTAAATGGGACGAAGTACCGGTAC
>NW_013854445.1:0-356 GCF_000517525.1 Limulus polyphemus
CGTTGGATTATTACAACTAATCATAGTTCAGTTGGATTATTACAGCCAATCATAGTTCGGTTGGATTATTATAGCCAATCATAGTTCGGTTGGATTATTATAGCCAATCATAGTTCGGTTGGATTATTATAGCCAATCATAGTTCAGTTGGATTATTACAGCCAATCATAGTTCGGTTGGATTATTACAGCCAATCATAGTTTAGTTGGATTAGTACAGCCAATCATAGTTCAGTTGGATTATTACAGCCAATCATAGTTCAGTTGGATTATTACAACTAATCATAGTTCAGTTGGATTATTACAGCCAATCATAGTTTAGTTGGATTATTACAGCCAATCATAGTCCAGATGGAT
>NW_013854446.1:0-809 GCF_000517525.1 Limulus polyphemus
GAATATTACTAATAACTTCACTAGTACAAACAGAGAACAACATTTAGGAATATTACTAATAACTTAACTAGTACAAACAGAGGAGAACATTTAGAAATATTACTAATAACTTCACTAGTACAAACAGAGGAGAACATTTAGGAATATTACTAATAACTTAACAAGTACAAACAGAGGAGAACATTTAGAAATATTACTAATAACTTCACTAGTACAAACAGAGGAGAACATTTAGGAATATTATTAATAACTTCACTAGTACAAACAGAGGAGAACATTTAGGAATATTACTAATAACTTCACTAGTACAAACAGAGGAGAACATTTAGAAATATTACTAATAACTTCACTAGTCTGTTTGTACTAGTGAAGTTATTAGTAATATTCCTAAATGTTCTCCTCTGTTTGTTAAATGTTCTCCTCTGTTTGTACTAGTGAAGTTATTAATAATATTCCTAAATGCTCCTCTGTTTGTACTAGTGAAGTTATTAATAATATTCCTAAATGTTCTCCTCTGTTTGTACTAGTGAAGTTATTAGTAATATTCCTAAATGTTCTCCTCTGTTTGTACTAGTGAAGTTATTAATAACATTCCTAAATGTTCTCCTGGAAATATTACTAATAACTTCACTAGTACAAAGAGAGGAGAACATTTAGAAATACTACTAATAACTTCACTAGTACAAAGAGAGGAGAACATTTAGAAATATTACTAATAACTTCACTAGTACAAACAGAGGAGAACATTTAGGAATACTACTAATAACTTCACTAGTACAAACAGAGGAGAACATTTAGAAATATTACTG
>NW_013854447.1:0-356 GCF_000517525.1 Limulus polyphemus
CAATACTGTGTACTGTCAACAAGAAGACACAAGATTTAACGATACTGTGTACTGTCAGTAAGAAGACACAAGATTTAACGATACTATGTACTGTCAATAAGAAGACACACGATATAGCAGTACTGTGTACTATCAATAAAAGACACAAGATTTAACGATACTGTGTACTGTCAATAAGAAGACACAAGATTTAACGATACTGTGTACTGTCAATAAGAAGACATAAGATTTAACAAACTGTTTACTGTACAATAAAAGACACAAGATTTAACAATACTGTGTACTGTCAATAAGAAGACACAAGATTTAACGATACTGTGTACTTTCAATAAGAAGACACAAGATTTAACAATATT
>NW_013854448.1:0-356 GCF_000517525.1 Limulus polyphemus
AAACTTCTCTTATTTTCAGTGTTTCAAAGAGTTTCGCGCTGGAATCGCAGAAGATGTCAACCTCGTGTTTCCGAAGAAGATTATTAGTGACTTAAGTAAGCATTTTTTTGGAGAGATTTTCCGATCTTCACAGAATTGAGAGTGATATTCTTAAACCGTAAACATAATAATAATGACAAACATAGCTGTATGCAAGGCAGTGTACAATCGCGCAAGCGCATTAGTGAGCCGGTGCACTGAAGTAATTCAGACCCAAACAAACGAAATAACATACTTAATCAACTGTATGACTGATTAGTTTACAGAATTTAATAGCCTCACGCAGTAGAGCCTATGATATCAAACAAATAAAGTGA
>NW_013854449.1:0-356 GCF_000517525.1 Limulus polyphemus
ACATTCTAGCCATTACAGCAAAAACAACATACTGTTATGTCTCCGTTTGTTAATTAATTTTCCGTAACTTCGTTCCGACGAAACTTTAGCGACACAAGTCCTTACTTAATAAAACTGGTTTATTCTTTCCGAATACAACTTTACGATACACTTATTTTCAACAATCGCGCTAAAACAAACGCTGTATCAACGAACGTTAACTTCAACAATACGTCTCTCTCTGACTGCAGTTCAATTACTCATTACCTACACACACATTACATTCCCGTCACGTTGTCACCCTCGTTCATATACCAGACTACCCTATATCTAGTAAATGCTACAGCATTCACCAAGGTACAGGATAGTTCTAGAAA
>NW_013854450.1:0-689 GCF_000517525.1 Limulus polyphemus
GGGTGTTTTTTCTCTGCGTAGTCTAGTTTCAAGACAGTCATTCAAGTTGTTGTTGTTTCTCTGTGTAGTCTGGCTTCAAGACAAGCGTTCAGGTTGTTGTTGTTTCCCTGTGTAGTCTGACACAAGACAATCGTTCAGGTTGTTGTTGTTTCTCTGTGTAGTCTGACTTCAAGACAATCGTTCAGGTTGTTGTTGTTTCTCTGCGTAGTCTAGTTTCAAGACAATCGTTCAGGTTGATACTTCTCTGTGTAGACTGGCTTCAAGACAATAGTTCAGGGTATTTGTTTCTCTGCGTAGTCTAGTTTCAAGACAATCGTTCAGGTTTTTTTCTCTCTGAGTAGTCTAGCTTCAAGACAATTGTCTTGCGTCAGACTACACAGGGAAACAACAACAACCTGAACGCTTGTCTTCAAGCCAGACTACACAGAGAAACAACAACAACTTGAATGACTGTCTTGAAGCCAGACTACACAGAGAAACAACAACAACAACTTGAATGACCGTTCAGGTTGTTGTTGTTTCTCTGTGTAGTCTGACTTCAAGACAATCGTTCAGGTTGTTGTTGTTTCTCTGTGTAGTCTAGTTTCAAGACAAGCGTTCAGGTTGTTGTTGTTTCTCTGTGTAGCCTGACTTCAAGACAAGCGTTCAGGTTGTTGTTGTTTCTCTGTGTAGCCTGACTTCAAGACAAG
>NW_013854451.1:0-356 GCF_000517525.1 Limulus polyphemus
CGCTTGGAAAGGAATCATTGGATCCAATATTATGGTCAAAGAGAATGTCATCCTCGGCCCCATCCATTGCGTTACTGATACCACATTTCTTAAATGACTTAATCACTATATCACTTCTTACTTTTTCTCACGAATTCCTCACCCACATGCAGACCTAGGCCTTTGCGTTTCATGAACCGATAACATCACGATGTATGACCAGTAAAATCTTCTAAACTATAATCACATGCAATCCTCTTTGCTTTAAAAATTATCATATTTGTAGAAACGGATAGTCCTTGCCTTCTCTGATCCACAACCCATTCGTACAGTTTATTTTCGAGATCTTGTCATTTTGTTTTTTTCCTCGGAAATTG
>NW_013854452.1:0-430 GCF_000517525.1 Limulus polyphemus
ATTACTGTTAGTAATTAGTAAAGGTATATTTTAATAGTATTGATACTGTTAGTCATTAGTAAAGGTACACTGTATTAGTATTGTTACTGTTAGTCATTAGTAAAGGTACACTTTAATAGTATTGTTACTGTTAGTCATTAGTAAAGGTATACTTTAATAGTATTGTTACTGTTAGTCATTAGTAAATAAATACTTTAATAGCATTGTTACTGTTAGTCATTAGTAAAGGTATACTTTAATAGTGTTGTTACTGTTAGCCATTAATAAAGGCACACTTTAATAGTATTGTTACTGTTAGTCATTAGTAAAGGTACACTTTAATAGTATTGTTACTGTTAGTCATTAGTAAAGGTATTTTACTGTTAGTCATTAGTAAAGGTATATTTTAATAGTATTGATACTGTTATTCATTAGTAAAGGTACACTTTAA
>NW_013854453.1:0-356 GCF_000517525.1 Limulus polyphemus
GATGTACTTCTTGTAGTCAACTGCTTTTCCTTCTTGTAGTGAACTGCTTGTAGTTCTTGAAGTGAACTGCTTGTAGTTCTTGTAGTGAACAGCTTGAACTTCTCGTAGAGAACTGCTTGTAGTTCTAGTAGTGAACTGCTTGAACTTCTTGTTGTGAACTGCTAGTAATTTTTCTAGTGAACTGCTTTTACTTCTTATAGTGAACTGTTTGTAGTTCTTGTAGTGAACTGCTTGAAGTTCTTGTAGTGAATTGCTTGTACAGTAGTTCTTATAGTAAACTGCTTTCAATTTCTTGTAGTGAACTATTAGTAGTTCTTATAGTGGACTGTTTATAGTTCTTGTAGTTGAAATGCTTC
>NW_013854454.1:0-356 GCF_000517525.1 Limulus polyphemus
ACGTCCAAACTTATAAATTGATATAACATTTAGTTTTTGTATTTAAAAAGATACGTCACGAAATAAATTACCAAATCTTTTCACAGTGGTTTCCCAATATCAAAGGCCTCGTGACAGGGATAGTGGCTTCAGGTTTAGCTTTAACTCCTCTCTTTATGAATAATGTACATACATCTTTGTGAATCCTGGTAATCTCCAACCTGCTTCTGATGGGTAAGTTACAAGTTTCTGTTTACTTACGTAATGCTTCTTGAAGTAAAACATAGACGAATAGTTTCAAATTTATCGTACATTGTTTTATTTTATCTTCAATAACTCCTCAAAAAGTCGCTTATTCTTTTCTTTTCGGTATTACT
>NW_013854455.1:0-356 GCF_000517525.1 Limulus polyphemus
CTAAAACATATAGATCGTAAAGTAGACACAGTAGATATATCAATGTGAATCAATAACAAATGGATCGTGAAGTAGACTTAGTAGATATCTCAATGTGGCTCTAAAACAAAAATATCGTAAAGTATACACAGTATATATCTCAATGAGGCTTTAAAACACATAGATCGTAATATATACACAGTAGATATCTCAATGTGGCTGTAAAACAAATAGATCGTAAAGTACACACAGTAGATATCTCAATGTGATTCTAAAAAAATGGATTGTAAAATAGGCACACTAGATATCTCAATGTGGCTCTAAAACAAATAGATCTTAAAGAAGATACAGTATGTATCTCAATGTGGCTCTAAAAC
>NW_013854456.1:0-357 GCF_000517525.1 Limulus polyphemus
GTTAGTTAGGGTTGTAAAATTATGTTCCCTTTGGTTCAATCTGTTAGATAGGGTTGTAACATTACGTTCCCTTTGGTTCAATCTGTTAGTTAGGGTTGTAACATTATGTTCCCTTTGGTTGAATGTGTTAGATAGGGTTGTAGCATTACGTTCCCTTTGGTTCAATCTGTTAGTTAGGGTGGCAACATTACGTTCCCTTTGGTTTAATCCGTTAATTAGGGTTGTAACATTACGTTCCCTTTGGTTCAATCTGTTAGTTAGCGCTGTAACATTACGTTCCCTTTGGTTCAATCTGTTAGTTAGCGTTGTAACATTACGTTCCCTTTGGTTCAATCTGTTAATTAGGGTTGTAACATT
>NW_013854457.1:0-356 GCF_000517525.1 Limulus polyphemus
TATCCTGTCAATAAGAAGATAAAGGATTTATCAATACTGTGTACTGTCAATAAGAAGACAAAATATTTAACAATAATGTGTCCTGTCAATAAGAATTTACAGGATTTATCAATAATGTGTACTTTCAATAAGAAGACACAAGATTTAACAATACTGTTTCCTGTCATTAAGAAGATACAGGATTTATCAATACTGTGTCCTGTCAATAAGAATTTACAGGATTTATCAATAATGTGTACTTTCAATAAGAAGACACAAGATTTAACAATACTGTTTCCTGTCATTAAGAAGATACAGGATTTATCAATACTGTGTCCTGTCAATAAGAAGATACAGGATTTATCAGTACTGTGTAC
>NW_013854458.1:0-356 GCF_000517525.1 Limulus polyphemus
ATCAGTTTGTTTAGTGTCTATAAATCCGTTGTTTGTGAACTGAAGTTACCATCCGTCAGTTTGTTTAGTGTTTATAAATCTGCTGTTTGTGAACTGAAGTTACAATCCATCAGTTTGTTTTCTGTCTATAAATCTGCTGTTTGTGAATTGATTGTGAAATTTATGGCTTGAATGAATTCGTTCAGTGTAAAGCAGCAGTAACTGTTTTATAATAATGTTGCTTCAGCGAGTCACATGACTACTGTGACGCCACGTTTCTAGAACTATCCTGTACTTTGGCGAATGCTCTAGTATTTACTAGATATAGGGTAGTCGGGTATATATAAGAGGGGGACAACGTGACGCGGTAATGTGTG
>NW_013854459.1:0-355 GCF_000517525.1 Limulus polyphemus
TAATATACTTTAAAAACAAGCAGTACCATCACTGTAGTCGTTATAGATACCGTAATATACTTTAAAAACAAGCAGTACCACCACTGTCGTCGTTATAGATACTGTAACATGCTTTAAAAACAACCAGTACTATTACTGTCGTCGTTATAGATACCGTAACATGCTTTAAAAACAAGCAGTACCATTACTGTCGTCGTTATAGATACAGTAACATGCTTTAAAAACAAGCAGTACCACCACTGTCGCCGTTATAGATACCGTAATATTTTTAAAAACAAGCAGTACCACCACTGTCATCATTATAGATACCGTAACATGCTTTAAAAACAAGCAGTACCACCACTGTCGCCGCTAT
>NW_013854460.1:0-356 GCF_000517525.1 Limulus polyphemus
TGTTATATCCATCTCTTATTACTATAGGTTGATGAACTTCTCATTGCTAGACCTTATTACTATAGGTTGATGAACTTCTAATGTCATATCCATCTCTTAGTACTATAAGTTGATGAACTTCTAATTGTTAGCCCTTATTACTATAGGTTGATGAACTTTTAATGTTATATCCATCTCTTAGTACTATAAATTGATGAACTTCTAATTGTTAGCCCTTATTACTATAGGTTGATGAACTTTTAATGTTATATCCATCTCTTATTACTATAGGTTGATGAACTTCTCATTGCTAGCCCTTATTACTATAGGTTGATGAACTTTTAATGTTATATCCATCTCTTAGTACTATAAGTTGA
>NW_013854461.1:0-356 GCF_000517525.1 Limulus polyphemus
AATACTATAATTAAACTAGGTCTATTTTTCCTAATCCAACGTGCTAGTTGTCCCTCTGGGTTCTTTAATGATCTTAACCAGCATAACGCAGCATGGTCTGTCCTGATGGTAAACCTTGCACCATAGAGGTAAGGATGGAAATATGTCAGACTCTTTACTATAGCAAGGAGTTCCCTCTGTGTTACACAGAAGTTCCTCTCTGGTCTACTCAACACTCTACTGAAGTAGGCCACCACATGTTCGTTTTCGCCCACTTTCTGAGACAACACTCCTCCAATTCTGACATTACTAGCATCACAATCCAGTATGTACGGCAGTGAGGGATCTGGAAGCTTTAAAAGTGGAGCTGAGGCCAG
>NW_013854462.1:0-358 GCF_000517525.1 Limulus polyphemus
ATCAAGGCCATAGCTTCGAATCGGCTGTGTTCCAAGAATGCTGCAAGTTGTTTGGCATCCAAAAGACCAGGAAAACGCCACTTCACCCACAGTCCGATGGGATGGTAGAAAAGTACAACTGGACACTGGGACAGGAATTGGCAAGGTTTGGTAATAGTCGCCAAGATGACTGGGATGTCTTACTACCTCCACTGCTGATGGCTTATAGGACAGCAGAGCATGAAGCCACTGGATACACTCCAGCAAAGTTGATGTTTGGTCGGGAACTTCGGTTGCCAGTGGATCTGTTAACAAGGCGCGCACCTTATGAAGAGTTTCCTGAAAATGTGTCAGAGTTTGTGAAAGTGTTAACAGAAAG
>NW_013854463.1:0-429 GCF_000517525.1 Limulus polyphemus
TGTTGATCTGGTTATGTCTACATTATGTATACTAAGTTGGGAGAATATGGATAAGCATGTGGTAATGACATAGCAGGGTGACTGGATCAAACGTGTTGATCTGGTTATGTCTTCATTATGTATACTAGGTTGGGAGAATATGGATAAGCATGTGGTAATGACATAGCAGGGTGATTGGATCAAGCGTGTTGATCGGGTTATGTCTACATTATGTATACTAGGTTGGGAGAATATGGATAAGCATGTGGTAATGACATAGCAGGGTGATTGGATCAAGCATGTTGATTGGGTTATGTCAACATTATGTATACTAGGTTGGGAGAATATGAATAAGCATGTTGATCTGGTTATGTCCACCATTATGTATACTAAGTTAGGAGAATATGGATAAGCATGTGGTAATGACATAGCAGGGTGACTGGATCAAGC
>NW_013854464.1:0-355 GCF_000517525.1 Limulus polyphemus
GGTCATTATATATAGTTGTAATATCAGCTGTGAGTATGACTATAGTGGCAGCTGGTCATTATATGTGGTTTTAATATCAGCTGTGAGTATGACTATAGTGGCAGCTGGTCATTATATGTAGTTGTAATATCAGCTGTGAGTATGACTAGTGGCAGCTGGTCATTATATGTAGTTGTAATATCAGCTGTGAGTATGATTATAGTGACAGCTGGTCATTATATGTAGTTGTAATATCAGCTGTGAGAATGACTATAGTGGCAGCTGGTCATTATATGTAGTTGTAATATCAGCTGTGAGTATGACTATAGTGGCAGCTGGTCATTATATGTAGTTGTAATATCAGCTGTGAGTATGA
>NW_013854465.1:0-694 GCF_000517525.1 Limulus polyphemus
CAAAGTTTCATGTTAAAATAGTACTGTACCAATCAAATTATAGTGTAATAGCAACGTTTCAAGTTAAAATAGTGCTGTACCAATCACATTATAGTGTAATAGCAATATTTCAAGTTAAAATAGTGCTGTACCAATCAAATTATAGTGTAATAGCAAAGTTTCATGTTAAGATAGAGCTGTACCAATCAAATTATAGTGTAATAGCAATGTTTCAAGTTAAAATAGTGCTGTACCAATCAAATTATAGTGTAATAGCAAAGTTTCATGTTAAGATAGTGCTGTACCAATCACATTATAGTGTAATAGCAATGTTTCAAGTTAAAATAGTGCTGTACCAATCAAATTATAGTGTAATAGCAAAGTTTCATGTTAAAATAGTACTGTACCAATCAAATTATAGTGTTATAGCAACGTTTCAAGTTAAAATAGTGCTGTACCAATCAAATTATAGTGTAATAGCAATATTTCAAGTTAAAATAGTGCTGTACCAATCAAATTATAGTGTAATAGCAAAGTTTCATGTTAAGATAGAGCTGTACCAATCAAATTATAGTGTAATAGCAATGTTTCAAGTCAAAATAGTGCTGTACCAATCAAATTATAGTGTAATAGAAGTGTAATAGTAGTCTCAAGTGAAAAGGTGCTGTACAACAATCAAATTATAGTGTAATAGTATTTCTCAAGTGAAAACGTG
>NW_013854466.1:0-376 GCF_000517525.1 Limulus polyphemus
CAGTTTTAAGTTACAATACCTGTGACGCTGCCACCACAGTAATGTGGCAGACAGTAACAGTTTTAGTTACAATACCTGTGATGCTGGTACCACAGTAACAGTTGTAAGTTACTATATCTGTGATACTGGCATCACAGTAATGTGGCAGACAGTAATAGTTGTAAGTAACTATACCTGTGATGTTGGTACCACAGTAACATGACAGACAGTAACAGTTATAAGTTACTATACCTGTGTTACTGGTACTAAAGTAACGTGGCAGACAGTAACAATTCTAGGTTATTATACCTATCATGTTGGTACCAGAGTGACGTCGTAGACAGCAACAGTTATAAGACCTGTGATGCTGGTACCACAGTGACGTGGCAGACAGTAG
>NW_013854467.1:0-355 GCF_000517525.1 Limulus polyphemus
CTTGTTTTCTCATGTTTTTAACAAACAAACATATTCTGGTGTGTAACCTTTACAGTTTTATCACATCTTGTTTTCTCATGTTTTCAGCAAACGAACATATTCTGGTGTGTAACCTTTACAGTTTTATCACATCCTTTTTTCTCTTGTTTTCAACAAACGAACGTATTAGGGTGTGTAACATTTTCATAGTAACACATCCTGTTTTCTCATGTTTTCAGCAAACGAACATATTCTGGTATGTAACCTTTGAGGTTTTAACACATCCTGTTTTCTCTTGTTTTCAACAAATGAACATACTAGGGTGTGTAACATTTTCATAGTTAACACATCCTGTTTTCTCATGTTTTCAGCAAAC
>NW_013854468.1:0-493 GCF_000517525.1 Limulus polyphemus
ACTGGGTACTGACAATAAGAAGACACAAGATTTTATTATTGTTATAGTACACAATAAGAAAACACAAGATTTAACAAAATTGTGTCTCTTATGGACAGTACCCAGTATTCTTATTGATAGTACACAGTATTGTTAAAAAAACACAAAATTTAACAATACTGGGTACTGTCCATAAGAAGAAACAATATTTAACAATACTGTGTACTATCAATAAGAAGACACGAGATCTAACGATACTGTGTACTATCAATAACAAGACACAAGATTTAACAATACTGTGTACTGTCAATAAGAAGACACAAGATTTAACAATATTGGGTACTGTCCATAAGAAGACACAATATTTAACAATACTGTGTATTATCAATAAGAAGACACGAGATTTAACGATACTGTGTACTATCAATAGCAAGACACAAGATTTAACAATACTGTGTTCTGTCAATAAGAAGACACAAGATTTAATAATACTGTGTACTATCAATAAGAAGAC
>NW_013854469.1:0-387 GCF_000517525.1 Limulus polyphemus
TAGAGCATAGTTTGAGTTACTGGCAGAGATGAACGGATGGACAGAGAAGCAGAAAGCAGTATATCTGGCAACGAGCTTGAAGGGACAACCACTGGAAATTCTTGGACAGTTGTCAGCAGACGACAGGCACAACTATAGAGCACTGGTGTCGGCTCTAGAACTCAGGTACGGAACCCAAACTCAGTCAGAAGTCTACAGGGCCAGGTTCAGGACGAGAGTCCGTGCTAAAGGGGAGAGCCTGCAAGAGCTGGTTCATTACTTGGAAAGCATGGCACACAAGGCCTACCTAACTGCACCACCCGATCTCCTCAAGTTCTTGCTGAGGGATCAGTTCGTAGATGCCGTGGACAGTCCACAACTTAAGATACAAGTGAAGCAAGCACACCT
>NW_013854470.1:0-357 GCF_000517525.1 Limulus polyphemus
AGGAAGACACAAGATTTAACGATACTGTGTACTGTCAATAAGATGACACAAGATTTAACGATTCTGTGTACTGTCCATATGAAGACACTAGATTTAACAATACTGTGTACTGTCAATAAGAAGACACAAGATTTAACGATACTGTGTATTGTCAATAAGAAGACACTAGATTTAACGATACTGTGTACTGTTAATAATAAGACACAATATTCAACGATAATGTGTACTGTCAATAAGAAGGCACAAGATTTAACGATGCTGTGTACTGTCAATAAGAAGACATAAGATTTAACGATACTGTTTACTGTCAATAAGAAGACACAATATTCAACGATAATGTGTACTGTCAGTAAGAAT
>NW_013854471.1:0-531 GCF_000517525.1 Limulus polyphemus
GGTAACAATAGCGTACTACTGACAAAAAGCAAGACTAGGTTATATGATTGGATCTCTGATAAATACAAGTTTGTTTGTTTTTTTTAATTTCGAAATGCAAGACCAAAGAACATCCACATCAGATCACACGAGAAACTTGCTCTTACGTCCATCAAGCTAGCACTTTACTGGCTAATATTGGGTACTCTATAATGAAATATATACTATTTAAGAATTATGATTTTTATAAAGGAACGTGATTGATTGAAGCGTTGTCCATATATAGTATTACTGCACGTGAAACTATGAATTTGGCGCGAGCATGAATCAATAACTTCAAGTATCTCAAGATTACCTTAGAGTCGAACACACTGGTAAACTTTACCTAACTTATCATCGTACACCCATTTACTGTCAAACTACTTAGTGTCCAAACACACGGGTAAAGTTTACCTAATATAGCAACGCAAATACAGGTAAAGTATACTTTTTTTAGCAGCGTCTACATAAGCATATCAAGAACAAACTTAATTATAAGTAAAATTTCATTCT
>NW_013854472.1:0-356 GCF_000517525.1 Limulus polyphemus
CTTTCTCGGTATAACTGTTTGCCAAGTCGTCACTTTTCCATCTGTAGTTTCCCATCTCCGGACAAGAATACCATTTTCAAGCTTCAACTGGTCCCATTGTGCGCAATAGTGCTTTGTCACAGGGCTTAGACTAGACACCCTCTCCCAAGCAGGGCACACAACGCTCGCTTTTAGAAAATCAATCATTGGCCTCAAATCCTGGTCCCTCTCCTGTTCTGCTTTGACATCGATACCTGGTTCCACTTCGTTATCATCAACTTCTTCAGTCACTTTGACTTCAGCTTGATGGCACCTGGTTATTTCAACCTCTCTTTTAACAGTTACCGGAACTTGGCCTTCGTTATTCCCAAACATCA
>NW_013854473.1:0-356 GCF_000517525.1 Limulus polyphemus
TTGTTACATCTCCGTTTGTTAATTGATTTTTCCGTAACTTCGTTCCAACGAAACTTTAACGACACAAGTCTTTACTTAATAAAACTGGTTTATTCTTTCCGAATATAACTCTGCGATACACTTAATCTCAATACTCGCGCTAAAACAACACTGTAACGGACGAACGTTAACTTCAACAATACCGTGTGACTGCAGTTCAATTACTCACTATCTACCTACACACACATTACATTCCCCTCTTTTATATACCAGCCTATCCTATATCGAGTAATTACTAGAGCATTCCTGAAAGAACAAGATAGTTCTAGAAACTAGAGGGCGCCACAGTGGTCATGTGACTCGCTGACGCAACAATA
>NW_013854474.1:0-356 GCF_000517525.1 Limulus polyphemus
AAACTCTTCATCATCAAACAAGGTGCCCCCAGTGGCACGTTGGCATATCTGCGGACGTATACTGCTAGAAACCGGGTTTCGATACCTGTGGTGGGCAGAGCACAGATAGCCCTTTGTGTAGCTTTGTGCTTATTGACAAACAACAACATGAAACGAGGTAAAATTTACAATAAAAAATAGCAGAATATAGGTGAGTGTACTTGAAACAAGAGACTATACGTTACTATGCCTACCGTACGTGAAAGATAACTATATACTTAACATATCTACGTGTGTAAGTTGTGATGCATCTACTACACATCCTGGTTATTTAATGCATGTTGAAACAGAGAAAGATCACGTAAAACCTGACGTAT
>NW_013854475.1:0-353 GCF_000517525.1 Limulus polyphemus
CTAACATACTTCTCAACCAGTATCAAACAAAACTAACATACTTCCCAACCAGCATCAAACTAAACTCACATACTTCCTAACCAGTATCAAACAGAACTGACATACTTCTCAACCAGTATCAAACAAAACTGACATACTTCCTAACCACTATCAAACAAAACTGACATACTTCCTAACCAGTATCAAACAGAACTGACATACTTCCTAACCAGTATCAAACAAAACTGACATACTTTCCAAACCAGTATCAAACAAAACTGACATACTTCCTAACCAGTATCAAACAAAACTAACATACTTCCTAACCAGTATCAAACAAAACTGACATACTTCCAAACCTGTGTCAAACAAAA
>NW_013854476.1:0-356 GCF_000517525.1 Limulus polyphemus
TTTTGTGTCTTCTTATTGACAGTACACAGTATCGTTAAATCTTTTGTCCTCTTATTGACAGTACACACTATCGTTAAATCTTGAGTCTTTTTATAGATACTACACAGTATTTCTAAATCGTGTGTCTTCTTTTGAGAGTACACAGTATTGTTAAATACTGTGTCTTCTTATTGACAGTACACAGTATAGTTAAATCTCGTGTCTTCTTATTGACAGGACACATTATTGTTAAATCTTCTGTTTTCTTACTGAGAGTACACATTATCGTTAAATCTTGTGTGTTCTTATTGATAGTACACAGTATTTATAAAGCTTGTGTCTTCTTATTGACAGTACACAGTATTGTTAAATCTTGT
>NW_013854477.1:0-514 GCF_000517525.1 Limulus polyphemus
AGAAGACAAGATTTAACAATACTATGTACTGTCAATAAAAAGACACAAGATTTAACAATACTGTGTCCTGTCAATAAGAAGATACAGGATTTATCAATACTGTTTACTGTCAATAAGAATACACAAGATTTAACAATAATGTGTCCTGTGAATAAGAATATAGAGGATTTATCAATACTGTGTACTGCCAATCAGAAGATACAACATTTAACAATACTGTGTCCTGTCAATAAGAAGATACAGGATTTATCAATACTGTGTACTGCCAATAAAAAGACACAAAATTTAACAAAATTGTATCCTGTCAATAAGAAGATACAGGATTTATCAATACTGTGTCCTGTCAATAAGAAGATACAGGATTTATCAATACTGTGTACTGTCAAAAAGAAGACACGAGATTTAACAATACTATGTACTATCAAAAAGAAGACAAGATTTACCAAAACTGTGTACTGTCAATAAGCAGACACAATATTTAACGATACTGTGTACTATCAATAAGAAGACAAGA
>NW_013854478.1:0-356 GCF_000517525.1 Limulus polyphemus
TTTATTGTATTTTACACAAGGAGGATACATTAACTATCGACTTAATCAGCCACAGACAACGGCAAGCCCCTTCCAGACCCCGCAGCTAAGCCCTAATGCAGACATCTTCAGTCCTGTTAGAAGTCACATCCCAGATATGAATGTCAGCAATAGGGGTGATCCAGTATGAAGGAAGCCACGGGAATTCGATGGGAAGGCACCGTGGAAAGCATATAGAGCACACTTTGAGCTACTGGCAGAGATGAATGGATGGACAGAGAAGCAGGAAGCTGTATATCTGGCAACGAGCTTGAAGGGACAACCACTGGAAATACTTGGACAGTTGACAGTAGCCGACAGACACAACTATAGAACAC
>NW_013854479.1:0-356 GCF_000517525.1 Limulus polyphemus
TTTGTAAATAAGTTTTCTTTGTTAGATATTCATTCTTTGTTAACTCCGTCTACTCCTGGTTTCACTTGGAGGCGTTTTGTTAATGGGGAAATGATTAAATCACGTATTGATAAAGTTTTGGTTCCGGCACCCTTGCAGGGAGCTGTAAGACAGTTTGATTGTATTTGGTTTAAAGGTACTGACCATGCTCTGTTAAGTTTTCAGATTGCACTATCTCCAGTTGTTAGGGGACCGAATTTCTGGCATTTTAACAACCAGCTTTTAAAGGATGTAGAATATGTAAACGCAGTTACTCTCTTAATTGAAAGAAGTAGGCGTTGGTTAATGTATGGTCGAGATAAACTATTATGGTATGA
>NW_013854480.1:0-544 GCF_000517525.1 Limulus polyphemus
TGTAGTCATCTCCTGGTAGAGGTTGTCTTGTGTAGCCATCTCCTAGTAGAGGTTGTTTTGTGTAACCATCTCCTAGTAGAGGTTGTCTTGTGTAGTCATCTCCTAGTAGAGGTTGTCTTGTGTAGTCATCTCCTAGTAGAGGTTGTTTTGTGTAGCCATCTGCTAGTAGAGGTTGTTTTGTGTACTAATCTCCTAGTAGAGGTTGTCTTGTGTAGTCATCTCCTAGTAGAGGTTGTTTTGTGTAGCCATACCCTAGTAGAGGTTGTTTTGTGTGCTAATCTCTCAGTAGAGGTTGTTTTGTGTAGTCATCTCCTAGTAGAGGTTGTTTTGTGTAGTCATCTCCTAGTAGAGGTTGTCGACAACCTCTACTAGGAGATGACTACACAAAACAACCTCTACTAGGAGATGACTACACAAACAAGACAACCTCTACTAGGAGATGACTACACAAAACAACCTCTACTAGGAGATGACTACACAAAACAACCTCTACTAGGAGATGGCTACACAAGTAGCCATCTCCTAGTAGAGGTTGTTTTGTGTA
>NW_013854481.1:0-355 GCF_000517525.1 Limulus polyphemus
GTAACTAATCCAAGTAAATATACCAGTGGGCCGTTAAATATTCCTAAAAAATGCCAACATCGTAACTAATCCAAAAAATAAATCAGTGGGCCGTTAATATTCCTAAAAAATGCCAACATCGTAACTAATCCAAGAAATATACCAGTGGGCCATTAATATTCCTAAAAAATGCCAACATCGTAACTAATTCAAGAAATAAACCAGTGGGCCGTTAATATTTCTAAAAAATGCCAACATCGTAACTAATCCAAGAAATATACCAGTGGGCCATTAATATTCCTAACAAATGCCAACATTGCAACTAATCCAAGAAATATACCAGTGGGCCATTAATATTCCTAAAAAATGCCAACAT
>NW_013854482.1:0-356 GCF_000517525.1 Limulus polyphemus
GAAGTGAACTTCCAATCTTCTAATCCGCTGGCCTGGATGTGTCTTCCACTGCTTCTACAAGCATTGGGCTCCCATGGGGATGTTCTTTTATCCTACCCCAAATTATCTTCTCTGACATAGGGGTATTGTAGTTGATTTAAGTGCTGTTACATGCATTTCAACGGATGTAGCAACACTTACTGGAGTCTGGACTTTGTTGTTTCCAATGGTCATTTTATCGAAGTTAACTACACACTTCCTCGGTAGTAGATAGTCCAATCCTAATGTGCATTCATCTTCACTGTCAACCAAGTATACTTTCTGTCTGTTTTTCATGCCCATGAGCTCGATAGTTACCCACACTGGTCCCCACAACC
>NW_013854483.1:0-525 GCF_000517525.1 Limulus polyphemus
AATAGATCACAACTACAAACTAATTTATAGGATATAGACAGAGAATAGATCACAACTACAAACTAGTTTATAGGATATAGATAGAGAATAGATCATGACTACAAACTAGTCTATATGATATAGACAGAGAATAGATCACAACTACAAACTAGTTTATAGGATATAGATAGAGAATAGATCATGACTACAAACTAGTCTATATGATATAGACAGAGAATAGATCACAACTACAAACTAGTTTATAGGATATAGACAGAGAATAGATCACAACTACAAACTAGTTTATAGGATATAGATAGAGAATAGATCACGACTACAAACTAGTTTATAGGATATACATAGAAAATAGATCACGACCTACAAACTAGTTTATAGGATATAGACAGAGAATAGATCACAACTACAAACTAGTTTATAGGATATAGACAGAGAATAGATCACAACTGCAAACTAGTTTATAGGATATGGACAGAATAGATCACAACTACAAACTAGTTTATAGGATATAGATAGAGAATAGATCAC
>NW_013854484.1:0-356 GCF_000517525.1 Limulus polyphemus
CTGGTATCTAGTATTAGGTACATGTCTCTGTACGTCTCTACATGTACTGTAATTGACCATTCCACAAGGTCTGGTTTCTAGTATTAGGTACACGTCTCTGTACGTCTCTACATGTACTGTAATTGACCATTCCACAAGGTCTGGTTTCTAGTATTAGGTACATGTTTCTGTACGTCTCTACATGTACTGTAATTGACCATTCCACAAGGTCTGGTTTCTAGTATTAGGTACATGTTTCTGTACGTATCTACATGTACTGTAATTGACCATTCCACAAGGTCTGGTTTCTGGTATTAGTACATGTCTCTGTACGTCTCTAGATGCACTGTAATTGAGCATTCCACAAGGTCTGGTTT
>NW_013854485.1:0-356 GCF_000517525.1 Limulus polyphemus
AGGTTTAATGTCTTAACTAATAAGACTCAAAGGATATCTATACAGGTTTAATGTATTAAGTAATAAGACTCAAAGGATATTTGTACAGGTTTAATGTATTAAGTAATAAGACTCAAAGGATATCTATACAGGTTTAATGTCTTAAGTAATAAGACTCAAAGGATATCTATACAGGTTTAATGTCTTAAGTAATAAGACTCAAATGATATCTATAAAGGTTTAATGTCTTAAGTGATAAAACTCAAAGGATATTTATACAGATTCAATGTCTTAAGTAATAAGACTCAAAGGATATTTATACAGGTTTAATGTCTTAAGTAATAAGACTCACAGGATATCTATACAGGTTTAATGTC
>NW_013854486.1:0-354 GCF_000517525.1 Limulus polyphemus
AGATTATATTTCCAGATCTTACTAATATATATATTACATTGAACAGTGTAAGGGGAAACAGATTATATTTCCAGATCTTACTAATATATATATTACATTGAACAGTGTAAGGGGAAACAGATTATATTTCCAGATTTTACTGATATATATTACGTTGAACAGTGTAAGGGGAAACAGATATTATATTTTCAGATATTACTAGTATATATTACGTTGAACAGTGTAAGGGGAAACATATATTATATTTCCAGATTTTACTGATATATATTACATTGAAGAGTGTGAGGGGAAACAGATATTATATTTTCAGATTTTACTAATATATATATTACGTTGAACAGTGTAAGGGGAAAC
>NW_013854487.1:0-356 GCF_000517525.1 Limulus polyphemus
TAATAGAAAGAAGTAGATATACATCAAATAAACGATAGACAGTAAGAGAAAGAAGTAGATATACATCAAATATACGATAGACATTAACAGAAAGAAGACGATATACATCAAACATACGATAGACAGTAACAGAAAGAAGTACATATACATCAAATATACGATAGACAGTAACAGAAAGAAGTAGATATACATCAAATATACGATAGACAGTAATAGAAAGAAGTAGATATACATCAAATATACAATAGACAGTAACAGAGAGAAGTAGATATACATCAAACATACAATAGACAGTAACAGAAATACATATATATACATCAAACATACGATAGACAGCAATAGAAAGAAGTAGATAT
>NW_013854488.1:0-356 GCF_000517525.1 Limulus polyphemus
CCATGAACACCTAGGAGTATCTCTAGTTACCGAATTTATAACCACCATACTCATCTTGATCCTCACATGGTACAACTACTCCATGAACACCTAGGTGTAACTCTAGTTTTCAAATTTATATGCACCATACTCATCATTAGCCTTACTTTGTACAACTACTCCATGAACACCTAGGTGTAATTCTAGTTACCGAATGTTTAACCCCTATACTAATCTTTAGCGTTATTTGGTACAACAACTCCACGAACACCTAGGTGTAACTCTTATTATAGAATTTATAACCACCATTATCATCTTTAGCCTTACTTGGTACAACTACTCCACGAACACCTAGTTGTAACTCTAGTTACTGAAAT
>NW_013854489.1:0-379 GCF_000517525.1 Limulus polyphemus
TAGCAGCCAAAAACGTTTGTTTCTCTTCACCCCGTACGCGGGATTAGGTTTGGTGATTAGAGGCTAGTGATTTATTTACAAAAGATATGTAGTAGAACGTGAATGAAGATATTGACTATTAGAAAGGTTGTTTTTTTTCCTAGATAACCGGAAAAGCTGCGATAGTTGGGACGAGTTTGGAAGGAGAGGAGAAGAAGAGACTTGTTCTGGTTGGTGATTGGCTCGTTGACTTCGGTGACGGATTAAAGTAAGAGCACGGTTGTTTTTTGATAAACACGGTGATGACGTCGGTCTCGAAGAGGAGGGCTACCGTAGTATTGTCGATGACGTGACCAGGGAGATGCAGAAAGAGTACGTTGTGAATGTGGCTAAATGAACA
>NW_013854490.1:0-358 GCF_000517525.1 Limulus polyphemus
ACGTACCATTTTTTGTTTAATTTTTTTAAATTATCAGGCTCACGTACCATTTTTTGTTAAATTTTTAAAAATTTTGAGGCTCGCGTGCCATATTTTCTTTAATTTTTTAAAATTACAAACACAGCCCTAATTTTAACAAAAAAAAAGATAAAATAAAACCTAGTAACAAAAATTCATGTTTGTAACACTTACCCATTCGTGTGAAGGATGCGATTGTTTTTTCTGGCACGATTGAATAATATGTGGTACCATTTTTGTCAATTTGAAGGGAAGAAAATACTGGTAAGTCTATAGAGGTAGAGGCGAGTCTATAGAGGTAGAAGCGAGTCTATAAGTGAGGAGAGTAAGTAGTATGTAT
>NW_013854491.1:0-615 GCF_000517525.1 Limulus polyphemus
ATACTAATAACTTAGGTTGAGTCTTGCTATAGTAGTACCTTAACATGGGAGTTATACTAATAACTTAGGTTGAACTTATTATAGTAGTACCTTAACATGAGAGTTATATTAATAACTCAGGTTGAGCTTGCTATAGTAGTACCTTAACATGGGAGTTATACTAATAACTTAGGTTGAGCTTACAATAGCAGTACCTTAACATGAGAGTTATATTAATAATTTAGGTTGAACTTGCTATAGTAGTGCCTTAACATGGGAGTTATACTAATAATTTAGGTTGAGCTTACAATAGCAGTACCTTAACATGGGAGTTATATTAATAATTTAGGTTGAACATACTATAGTAGTACCTTAACATGGGAGTTATACTAATAATTTAGGTTGAACTTGCTATAGTAGTACCTTAACATGGGAGTTATACTAATAACTTAGGTTGAGCTTACTATAGTAGTAACCTAACATGGGAGTTATACTAATAACTTAGGTTGAACTTATTATAGTAGCACCTTAACATGGGAGTTATACTAATAACTTAGGTTGAGCTTACTATAGTAGTAACCTAACATGGGAGTTATACAAATAATTTAGGTTGAACTTGCTATAGTAGTACCTTAA
>NW_013854492.1:0-354 GCF_000517525.1 Limulus polyphemus
ATAGAGATAATTTTTTATAAGCCATTTATGTGGCACCTTGTCAAACGCTTTCTGAAAATCCAGATACATCAAATCCACATCATTACCCTCATATACATAAGCAGTAACTTTTTCAAAGAATGTCAAAAGATTTATAAAGCATGATTTTTCCTTAATGAAACCATGTTGACTATTCAGTAAAATTCTAAACTTTGTTAAATGACTTTTCCCACAACTGATGTAAGACTAATGGGTCTATAATTACTGGGACAATTTCTATCACCTCCTTTGAAAAGAGGAGTTACATTAGCTAACTTCCAATCTTCTGGTATCTGCACACTATTCAAGGACTGACAAAAAATAGTAGTAAGTGGC
>NW_013854493.1:0-366 GCF_000517525.1 Limulus polyphemus
CAATTACAGCAAAAAAATCATTCTCATATAGGTATATATATATATTATTAATTATTTTTAAAACTTACAAACGTATTTCATTATTACCACAATTATAAGTCCTTTTGGCTTAGCCTGTATTACAGTTTTCTTCAACAAATGAGTATATAAAGAAAATTAAATAGTACTCTAAAAACTGTATACAATATGTACATATAAGTATGGATGTATTCAATATACATTAATTGATAAATTATTTAAGTTTTGTTTATTGTAAAGCATAAAGCACTATAATGAGCTATTTGTGTTTATGTCCAACTTGAGAATGGAAACATGGTTTGAGCTGGCACACTTACCACTGAGCCACTAGAAACTATTTATATATAT
>NW_013854494.1:0-547 GCF_000517525.1 Limulus polyphemus
ATCCCTTATCTGGTAATTAGTATTTTGTTTTTTAATTCAAGAAAAAAGTAAAGATTATAATTTACTACCAACTATGACAATGACTGATATAGAATCGCCACAATGCGTTTTATCACTACTGTTTTAATTTTATCTCACCAAATGTAGCGATTATCGACATTTCATTCTGAAATTTCTTGGTGCAAACATGAGCTACCTTAGAAATTTATGTTGAAGTAATATTAACAACTGTGTCATCGACAAAATACAGTAAGTTTCAGACAGTCAGTTTAAATACCTTATTTATTTTTTCTAGCCAATAATTACTGGTATGAAGACGGCTTACATACCAAGTACATACCTCCTCCGGATGGATGGGTAGACAATATACCTCCACTTTTCCAGTATCAGGGCAATTTGCATTGTATGTATATCAGATTCTCTGTATTTAAATAGTAATATAAGTATGTTAAAGTGGATTATAAGAAATACAGACAATGCCCTTTACAACAAAGTATTAAAAATTACTTCAGTGAGCTAACGTGCAAAATTTAAGATTTTTTCAAAG
>NW_013854495.1:0-356 GCF_000517525.1 Limulus polyphemus
TGCTTATTAGACCTTTTTTTAAAAGGAGTTGTTAGTACACTGGATTCACAATCTGCGTGTCGCGAGTTCAAATCCCATCACCGAAAAGGCTTGCTCTTTCAACCATGGGAGCGTTATAATCTTATGGTCACTCCCATTTTTCGTTGATAAAAGAGTAGCCCAAGAGTTGGTGGTGGGTGGTGTTGATATACACAGCGTGGTCACAAGTAAATAGACACCACCTGTTCAGGAAAAATAAAAAAATTCAGTCATATTCACATGAATTGATATATTTATAATTTAATTAATATCTAGTAGATTATCTTTTGCTTCGTGAGTTTAGTTGATCCTTTGGGGCATCATGAGATCATCTCGTC
>NW_013854496.1:0-547 GCF_000517525.1 Limulus polyphemus
ACAAGATTTAACGATACTGTGTACTGTCGTTAAATCTTGTGTCTTCTAATTGACAGTACAGAGTATCGTTAAATCTTGTGTCTTCTTATTGATACTGTGTACTGTCAATAAGAAGACACAATATTCAACGATAATGTGTACTGTCAGTAAGAAAACACAAGATTTAGCAATAATGTGTCCTGTCAATAAGAAGACACAAGATTTTACGATACTGTGTACTGTCAATAAGAAGACACAAGATTTAACGATACTGTGTACTCTCAAACAGGACACATTAGTACACAGTATTGTTAAATCTTGGGTCTTTTATTGACAGTACACAGTATCGTTAAATCTTGTGTCTTCTTATTGACAGTACACTTCACAGTATCGTTAAATCTTGTGTCTTTTTATTGACAGTACACAGTATCGTTAAATCTTGTGTATTCTTATTGACAGTACACAGTATCGTTAAATCTTGTGTCTTCTTATTGACAACCTTTCATTAAGAATACACTAGATTTAACGATACTGTGTATTGTCAATAAGAAGACACAAGATTTAACGA
>NW_013854497.1:0-356 GCF_000517525.1 Limulus polyphemus
TTATATATACCGAGTTAAAACCACAGATCTTGCTAGGGAAGAAGTCGTACTTATATATACCGAGTTAAAACCACAGATCTTGCTAGGAAAGAAGTCGTACTTACATATACCGAGTTAAAACCACAGATCTTGCTAGGGAAGAAGTCGTACTTACATATACCGAGTTAAAACCACAGATCTTGCTAGGGAAGAAGTCGTACTTATATATACCTAGTTAAAACCACAGATCTGGCTAGGGAAGAAGTCGTACTTATATATACCGAGTTAAAACCACAGATCTTGCTAGGGAAGAAGTCGTACTTACATACACCGAGTTAAAACCACAGATCTGGCTAGGGAAGAAGTCGTACTTACAT
>NW_013854498.1:0-356 GCF_000517525.1 Limulus polyphemus
TATAACGCCCCCACGGCTGAAAGGGCGAGCATGTTTGGTGTGACGGGAATTCGAACCCGCAGACTGCGAGTCGAGCGCCCTAACCACCTGGCCATGCCGGGTCCCGCTATTTAATGGAGCTAGAATATTAAAAAAAGGGGGGAGCAGTGAGTTTATATGTAAAATGTGAGTTATATCCCGTTGAAGTTGAACATATCAAAAATAATAATAAGGAAATTGAATCCATTTGAGTTTCTATTAGTGGATATAAAGGGAAAAGGTTTTTAGTAAGAATTTGTTACAGACCACCAAATGATACTGATGAAATTAGTGAGAAACTTTACAATGAGATTAAGATTTCAGCTGTTAATGAAGTC
>NW_013854499.1:0-356 GCF_000517525.1 Limulus polyphemus
ATATTATTTTTCAATCTGTTTTTTCACTGATGTCAGATTCAACTATACTGCTCTCTTCGTAATATTTTACTCATTGAATGAGATCTATTATTTTTACAATCTGTTTTTCACTGATGTGAGATTCAACTATACTGCTCTCTTCGTAAGATGTTACTCATTGAATGAGATATATTATTTTCCAATCTGTTTTTTCACTGATGTCAGATCCAACTATACTGCTCTCTTCGTAATATTTTACTCGTTGAATTTGTTATTTATACGTATTCGCAGCATAATCCATAAGAAGAGTTGTCTGTTGTATTGAGGTCACAAGTTGTTATGAAAAGCTAGCTAAACTAATGACTATGGAGCTTGGT
>NW_013854500.1:0-355 GCF_000517525.1 Limulus polyphemus
CATTAGAACAGTTCACACTTTGTTACATAATAACCAGTACAAACTGTACATTAGAACAGTTCACACTTTGTTACATAATAACCAGTACAAACTGTACATTAAAACAGTTCACACTTTGTTACATAATAACCAGTACAAACTGTACATTAAAACAGTTCACACTTTGTTACATAATAAGTACAAACTGTACATTAAAACAGTTCACACTTTGTTACATAATAACCAGTACAAACTGTACATTAAAACAGTTCACACTTTGTTACATAATAATTATTACAAACTGTACATTAAAACATTTCACACTTTGTTACATAATAATTATTACAAACTGTACATTAAAACAGTTCACACTTTG
>NW_013854501.1:0-356 GCF_000517525.1 Limulus polyphemus
AATGTTAATTTTATACTTTAAGTCATTTATGGAGAACGTGCATCTAAACATATTCTAAATTTGATCATATTATTTATGTTATTTATCGGTCTGGTTGTTCATTCCTGGTTCTCGTCCAGTTGGTCCAAAAATATCTAATGCACTATGGGGTTATTACTAAAAGGTTAATCAATATTATCTTCTACTAAATGCAAGTTATTTACATTAATTATATTTGCCAATAACTTCTATAAAATAAAAAGAATAATTGAAATTGCTGGAACTGTAGTTAATTATGTTATAGTTTAAGGATGAAGTTTTTGGTAGGATTACCCTGGAGTTTGTAACAAAGGAATCTAATGGGGCATTTAGTAGAC
>NW_013854502.1:0-843 GCF_000517525.1 Limulus polyphemus
CTGCTATTATACAATGGGAAGAAGAGCCATTAAAATATAAAAATCACAGTTAGGTTCCTTTGCTATTATACAATGGGAAGAAGGGCCATTAAAATAAAAAATTCAACAGTTAGGTTCCTTTGCTATTATACAATGGGAAGAAGAGCCATTAAAATATAAAAATCAACAGTTAGGTTCCTTTGACATTATACAATGGGAAGAAGAGCCATTAAAATATAAAAATCAACAGTTAGGTTCCTTTGCTATTATACAATGGGAAGAAGAGCGATTAAAATATAAAAATCACAGTTAGGTTCCTTTGCTGTTATACAATTGGAAGAAGAAACATTAAAATATAAAAATCACAGTTAGGTTTCTTTGATATTATACAATGGGAAGAAGGGCCATTAAGATATAAAAATCACAGTTGTGTTCCAACTGCTATTATACAATGGGAAGAAGAGCAATTAAAATATAAAAATCAACAGTTAGGTTACTCTGCTATTATACAATGGGAAGAAGAGCGATTAAAATATAAAAATCACCGTTAGGTTCCTTTGCTATTATACAATGGGAAGAAGAGCCATTAAAATATAAAAACAATAGTTAGGTTTGGCTCTTCTTCCCATTGTATAATAGCAAAGGCAAAGGAACCTAACTGTTGTTTTTATATTTTAAGGCTCTTCTTCCCATTGTATAATAGATTAAAATATAAAAATCACAGTTAGGTTCCTTTGCTATTATACAATGGGAAGAAGAGCCATTAAAATATAAAAACAACAGTTAGGTTCCTTTGCTATTATACAATGGGAAGAAGAGCCATTAAAATATAAAAATCAACAGTTAGGTTCCTTTGCTATTATA
>NW_013854503.1:0-356 GCF_000517525.1 Limulus polyphemus
AGTACATTTATAATTCTACCGATGCTTAGCTGCCACACAATCATGAATTATTATTACAAGAAAATGGGGACAAAAGTGGGATCTAACACGCCATAAATACGGAAATACAGCATCTAAACCATGCATACACAAGCACTCGGGACAAGTCCTCTGGGCGAGTCCAGCGACATCAGCGCGACAGCTTCCTTGCGGCTTTCACTGCCACGCATCATAACATGCCTCGCTCGCCAGTGGACTTGGCAGACAGACAAGATTAGGCAGACAAACCAATAAGATGCCTACAGCACGACCGCCACTGAGCCCGGTTTCTTGCCATATCCTGCAGTGTTAACAGCCATTGGTCTGCGGCGTCGCGC
>NW_013854504.1:0-463 GCF_000517525.1 Limulus polyphemus
AAATAACTGGTAATGATTCCAATAGATAACTGGCAATGATTCCAATAGATAACTGGTAATGATTCCAATAGATAACTGGCAATGATTCCAATAGATAACTGGTAATGATTCCAATAGATAACTGGCAATGATTCCAATAGATAACTGGCAACGATTCCAATAAATAACTAGCAATGATTCCAATAGATAACTAGTAATGATTCCAATAAATAACTGGCAATGATTCCAATAGATAACTAGTAATGATTCCAATAAATAACTGGCAATGATTCCAATAGATAACTAGTAATGATTCCAATAGATAACTGGCAATGATTCCAATAGATAACTGGTAATGATTCCAATAGATAACTGGCCAATGATTCCAATAGATAACTGGCAATGATTCCAATAGATAACTGGCAACGATTCCAATTAAATAACTGGTAATGATTCCAATAGATAACTGGTAATGATTCCAATT
>NW_013854505.1:0-583 GCF_000517525.1 Limulus polyphemus
ACAGATGGATAGTGGCTGGTAGGTCGTTCATTATATATGGATAGTGCCTGGTAGGTGTTTTAATACAGATGGATAGTGACAGGTAGGTCTTTTAATACAGATGGATAGTGACTGGTAGGTCTTTTAATACAGATGGATAGTGACTGGTAGGTATTTTATTATTCATGGATAGTGGCTGGTAGGTCGTTCATTATATATGGATAGTGCCTGGTAGGTGTTTTAATACAGATGTATAGTGGCTGGTAGGTCTTTTAATATAGATGAATGGTAACTGGTAGGTCTTTCAATACAGATGGATAGTGACAGGTAGGTCTTTTAATACAGATGGATAGTGACTGGTAGGTCTTTTAATACCAGATGGATAGTGGCTGGTAGGTCTTTCATTATATATGGATAGTGGCTGGTAGGTCTTTTAATATAGATGGATGGTAACTAGTAGGTCTTTTAATATAGATGGATAGTGGCTGGTAGGTCTATTAATATAGATGGGTAGTTGCTGGTAGGTCTTTTATTATAGATGGATAGTAGCTGGTAGGTCTTTTAAAATAGATGGATGGTAACTGGTAGGTCTTTCATTATATAT
>NW_013854506.1:0-349 GCF_000517525.1 Limulus polyphemus
TCATTAAATCTTATTACTTGTTTTGATAGTACACAGTATCGTTAAATCTTGTGTCTTCTTATTGACAGTACACAGTATTGATAAATCCTTTATCTTTTTATTGACATCATACAATATTGTTAAATTTTGTGTCTTCTCATTGACAGTACACAGTATTGATAAATCCTGTATCTTCTTATTGACAGGACACACTATTGATAAATGCTGTATCTTCTTATTGACGGGACACAGTATTGTTAAATCTTGTACCTTCTTATTGAAAGTACACATTATTGATAAATCCTGTATCTTCTTTTGACAGGACACAGTATTGTTAAATCTTGTGGATTGTTATTGATAGTACACAATA
>NW_013854507.1:0-353 GCF_000517525.1 Limulus polyphemus
TAAAATCAGGTTGTTAATGCCTTGATTAAAAATATCACTTGGCTTTGAAGTATAAAAACATTTCGATGTCCTCTTTAACACTTTCGACATTTGCATAAATTTTGCCATTAAGATGGTATTGCAGTGAAAGAAAAAAGATGGTAATCTGATGGTGCCATATCTGGAGAATAAGGTGGGTGGGGGAGAACTTCCCAACCCAACTCCATAATCTTTTGTTGCGTCAAACGTGCCACATGTGGACGTGCACTGTAGTGGAGAAAAGGAACACCTTTCCGATTGACGAGTAAAGGGCGTTTCTGATGAAAGGCTTGATTTAAACGTTCCAGTTGCTGACTATAAATCGTCTGCATTCA
>NW_013854508.1:0-647 GCF_000517525.1 Limulus polyphemus
AAATAACCCATCTATCATGTAACATAAATAACTCATCTACCATGTACCATAAATAACACATCTATCACGTAACATAAATAACCCAGCTATTATATAACATAAATAACCCAGCTATTATATAACATAAATAACCCATCTATTATATAACATAAATAACCCATCTATCATGTACCATAAATAACCCATCTATCGTGTACCATAAATAACCCATCTATCGTGTACCATAAATAACCCATCTATGATATAACATAAATAACCCATCTATCATGTATGTTATATAATAGATGGGTTATTTATGTTATATGATAGATGGGTTATTTATGTTATATAATAGCTGGGTTATTTATGTTATATAATAGATGGGTTATTTATGTTATATAATAGCTGGGTTATTTATGTTATATAATAGATGGTTTATTTATGTTGTATAATAGATGGTTTATTTATGTTACATGATGGATGGGGTTATTTATGTTATATGATAGATGGGTTATTTATGTTATATAATAGCTGGGTTATTTATGGTACATGATAGATGGGTTATTTATGTTATATAATAGATGGGTTATTTATGGTACATGGTAGATGGGTTATTTATGTTATATAATAGATGGGTTATTTATGGTAAAATAACCCATCTATCATAT
>NW_013854509.1:0-341 GCF_000517525.1 Limulus polyphemus
CTGATTAAGTCGATGATCAATGTATCCTCCTTGTGTAACACACAACAAATCGTTCTTTAACGTATCTAATTCGCTTTTAAATTTACTGATGTTTTCCATTTGTACTGTTGTTGACTTTCCTGCAACTGTTGGATACTTTCTTCCTGTTTCCTTTCTTGTTCTAGTTGCCACTGTTGTTGACTTTCCTGTAGTTTCTGCTGACTTTCCTGCAACTGTTGGAGACTTTCTTCCTGTTTATTTTCTTTTTCCTCCAACCACTGCTATAATTTCTCTTCTTGTTTCTTTTCTTTTTCCTCCAACCACTGCTGTAATTTTTCTTCTTGTTTCTTTTCTTTTTCCTC
>NW_013854510.1:0-356 GCF_000517525.1 Limulus polyphemus
GTGTTGTTGTATCTAACCTGGTACTAGCAGGAGTTGTTGAAGTTTTTTAATGTGTTGTTGAATCTAAACGGATACTGGCAGGGGTTATTGAAAGTGTTTAATGTGTTGTGTGTCTAACTTAGTACGGGCAGGGCTTGTTATAAGTCTTTAATGTGTTTTTGTATCTAACCTGGAACGGAAAGGGTTGTTTTTAAGACTTTATTGTGTTTTTTATCTAACCTGATATTTGCAAGGGTTTTTTTTAATTATTTAATGCGTTGTTGTATCTAACCTGGTTATGGCACGGGTTGTTGTAAGTCTTTATTTTGTTGTCATTTCTGATCTCAAACGGGCAGAGGTTGCTGTAAGTCTTTAAT
>NW_013854511.1:0-354 GCF_000517525.1 Limulus polyphemus
CAATAGAAAGTGATCCTTAAACTCAAGTAAGGCAAACAATAGAAAGTAATACCTTAAACTCAAGTAAGGCAAACAATAGAAAGTAATACCTTAAACTCAAGTAAGGCAAACAATAGAAAGTGATGCCTTAAACTCAAGTAAGACAAACAATAGAAAGTAACACCTTAAACTCAAGTAAGGCAAACAATAGAAAGTGATGCTTTAAACTCAAGTAAGGCAAACAATAGAAAGTAATACCTTAAACTCAAATAAGGCAAACAATAGAAAGTGATGCCTTAAACTCAAGTAAGGCAAACAATAGAAAGTGATGCTTTAAACTCAAGTAAGGCAAACAATAAAAAGTGATGCCTTACT
>NW_013854512.1:0-426 GCF_000517525.1 Limulus polyphemus
AATATTCAACGATAATGTGTACTATCAATAAGAAAACACAAGATTTAACAAAAATGTGTCCTGTCAATAACAACACACAAGATTTTACGATACCGTGTACTGTCAATAAGAAGACACAAGATTTAACGATACTGTGTACTGTCAATAAGAAGACACATGATTTAACGATACTGTGTACTGTCAATAAAAGACACAAGATTCAACGATACTGTGTACTTTCAATAAGAAGACACAAGATTTAACGATACTGTGTACTTTATATAAGAATACACAAGATTTAACGATACTGTGTACTGTCAATAAAAAGACACAAGATTTAACAATACTGTGTACTGTCAATAAGAAGACACAAGATTTTACGATACTGTGTACATTCAATAAGAAGACACAAGATTTAACGATACTGTGTACTGTCAATAAGAAGAC
>NW_013854513.1:0-356 GCF_000517525.1 Limulus polyphemus
TTAAAAATTCGTAACTATAGTTACACCTAGGTGTTCAGTGAGTAGTTGTGCCAAGTAAGTCTAAAGATGAGTATGGTGGTTATAATATATTTAACAAGAGTTACACCTAGGTATTCGTGGAGTTGTTGTACCAAATAACGATAATGATGAATAGGGTGGTTACAAATTCGGTAACTAGTGTTACACCTATGTGTTCGTGGAGTTGTTGTACCAAGTAGGGCTAAAGTAAAGTATGGTGGTTACACATCCGCTAACTAGGTGTGCATGGAGTAAATGTACCAAGTAAGGCTAAAGATGAGTATTGTGGTTATAAATTCTGTAACTAGAGTTACACCTAGGTGTTCATGGAGTAGGTG
>NW_013854514.1:0-255 GCF_000517525.1 Limulus polyphemus
TGATTCTATGTATGATATTTTATTAAATTAATAGCGCTTAGTTTCGAAATCAAATGCTCGTTACTTTTGTATCAACATTTAACCGAAGTTCAATAACTAAATAGGATGCCGTATACTTTAACACATTTATAATACTGTCGATAAGCAAGGGCGGATTTATTTATTTTCTGTTTCTCGCTATTGAAAGTAAAGGTACACGCTGAAGTGTCCGATCCAATATTGATAGGTATTTAGGTTTAATAACCCAGGGGTGGT
>NW_013854515.1:0-559 GCF_000517525.1 Limulus polyphemus
AAAACTTAAGTACTAATAATCAAACGTTTGTCGATTACAGTGGTTCCCCAACAATAAAGGTCTCGCGGCAGGGATAGTGTCTTCAGGGATGGCCTCCACTCCAGTTCTAATGAATAACTTACATACATTTTTTATGAACCCTAATAACCTTCAACCTGATGCTGATGGGTAAGTTTGTTCTTTAAGTAAGAAGGGTCTCGTGAGAGGAATAATGTTATATATGGATCTTACATTCTACAGGTACTTGTTTATAAAGTTATAAAGTTTCATAATTCCAATCTTTATATCCTTGAGTTCCGGTAAAACTCTGATAATACAAATTATTACAATCTGGAGACGTGTGATAAACCTCTACGTCAATAAATTCCAGTATTAACATTAGAAATAATTTAGGATTTTTATTGGATCCTATGCGTTATTTATATAGTGATTTTTTTTCAACGATGTATTTTTGATTTGTTTGTTTCGCAATTTTGCACTAAACTCCATAAGGGCTATCGGTGCTAATTTTCCCTTAGTTTGAAAAGAGGTAAGGCGCTACTCTATAACACAAGTTGCC
>NW_013854516.1:0-559 GCF_000517525.1 Limulus polyphemus
TAATAAACTAGTCTCATCTATAATAAACCGGTCTTATCCATTATAAACCAGTCTCATCTATAATAAACCAGTCTTATCTATAATAAACCAGTCTCACCTATAATAAACCAGTCTCACCTGTAATAAACCATCCTCATCTATAATAAACCAGTCTTATCTATTATAAACCAGTCTCATGTATAATAAATCAGTCTCACCTATAATAATAAACCAGTCTTATCTATAATAAACCAGTCTTATGTATAATAAACCAGTCTCATCTATAATAAACTAGTCTCATCTATAATAAACCAGTCTCATCTATAATAAACCAGTCTCATCTATAATAAACCAGTCTCACCTGTAATAAACCAGCCTCATCTATAATAAACCAGTCTTAGCTATAATAAACTAGTCTCATCTATAATAAACCGGTCTTATCTATTATAAACCAGTCTCATCTGTAATAAACCAGTCTCACCTATAATAAACCAGTCTTATCTATTATAAACCAGTCTTATCTATAATAAACCAGTCTTATGTATAATAAACCAGTCTTATCTATTATAAACCAGTCTCA
>NW_013854517.1:0-612 GCF_000517525.1 Limulus polyphemus
TTATTGTTAAATCTTGTGTTTTCTTACTGACAGTACACAGTATTGTTAAATCTTGTGTCTTCTTATTGACAGTACACAGTATTGTTAAATCTTGTGTCTTCTTATTGATAGTACACAGTATTGTTAAATATTTTGTCTTCTTATTGACAGTACACAGTATTGTTAAATCTTGTGTCTTATTATTGATAGTACACAGTATCGTTAAACTTGTGTCTTTTTATTGACAGTACACAGTGTTGTTAAATCTTGTGTCTTCTTATTGACAGTACACAGTATTGTTAAATCTTGTGTCTTCTTATTGATAGTACACAGTAATGTTAAATCTTGTGTCTTTTTAATGACAGTACACAGTGTTAAGAAGACACAAGATTTAACATTGAGAGTACACAGTATCGTTAAATCTTGTGTCTTCTTATTGACAGTACACAGTATCGTTAAATCTTGTGTCTTCTTATTGACAGTACACAGTATCGTTAAATCTTGTGTTTTTATTGATAGTACACAGTATTGCTAAATCGTTTGTCTTCTTATTGATAGTACACAGTATCGTTAAATCTTGTGTCTTTTTTTGATAGTACACAGTATTGCTAAATGGTGTATCTTCTTATTGAT
>NW_013854518.1:0-357 GCF_000517525.1 Limulus polyphemus
ACGTTTTTGTTTTTGTTTTCTTGTTTTTATTGTTCTTGCTATTAAATTTTTTGATGTAATTATGTATATTATTGTATTTATTTGTACCACTTTTTATGAGTGTAGTTAAATAACAAAAAATAGTGTAAGATGTTGTTTCGGTGTTAGTTTTGTGTGTAAATGTTGATTAATAAATTCTAACTAAACATCACCCGATCGATGCCTGTGTTATTAATATGTGGGTATTGTTGCGTCATCGAGATCATGTGATTCTCACGCTCTCTACTTTCTAGAATTATCCTGTACTTTGGCGAATGTTCTACTTCTTACTAGATATAGGGTAGGCTGGTATATAAAAGAGGGGAAGGTAATGTGTGC
>NW_013854519.1:0-356 GCF_000517525.1 Limulus polyphemus
TACTCAGTTTTGAGAAGGGAAATGGTGAAGCTCTTGGTGAAGTTACTACCACTGATATGACTGTTACCGATGATAGGACATTTCCTGATGAAGTAGATGAACCCCACGTGAAGCAGAAGCCAACGAGACGGAGACCAGTACGGAAGAAGATACGTCCCGTAAAATTAAGAGACTTTGTTGAATTGTAATTTTGTCTTTGTAATACTGTACAGTTAATTAAGTTATTGTTAATTGTTATTGGTTTATTATATGTGGTTATTGTTCGGGACGAACAATATTAAGGAGGGGGCAGTGTTGCGTCAGCGAGTCACATGACTACAGTGACGCAACGTTTCTAGAACTATCATGTACTTTGG
>NW_013854520.1:0-871 GCF_000517525.1 Limulus polyphemus
TAATGAGACATATTCCTGGTATACATTAACTTGTCTTCCTAGTTATTATGATACATGTTGCTGGTAATATTGACTTATCTTCCTGGTTACAATGAGGCATGTTCCTGGTAACATTAACTTGTCTTCCTAGTTATAATGAGACATGTTTCTGGTAACATTGACCTGTCTTCCGGATTACAATGAGACACGTTCTTGGTAACATTGACTTGTCTTCCTGATTATAATTATACATGTTCCTGGTAATATTGACTTGTCTTCCTAGTTATAATGAGACACGTTCCTGGTAACATTGACCTGTCTTCCTGGTTATAACAAGATATGTTCCTGGTAACATTGACTTGTCTTCCTAGTTATTATGAGACATGATGCTGGTAACATTGACTTATCATCCTGGTTACAAAGAGACATGTTCCTGGTAACATTGACCTGTCTTACTTATTATAATGAGCCATGTTCCTATTAATATTGACTTGTATTCCTGAGTATAATGAGATATGTTCCTGTAACATTGACCTTTCTTCCTGGATATTATGACATGTTCCTGGTAACATTAACTTGTCTTCCTAGTTATTATGATACATGTTGCTGGTAATATTGACTGATCTTCCTGGTTACAATGAGCCATGTTCCTTGTAACCTTGAACTGTTTTCCTGATTATAATGAGACATGTTCCTGGTAACATTGACCTGTCTTCCTGATTGTAATGAAACATGTTCCTTGTAACATTGACCTGTCTTCATGGTTATTATGACATGTTCCTGGTAACAATAACTTGTCTTCTTGATTATAATGAACCATGTTCCTGGTAATTTTGACTTGTCTTCCTGATTATAATGAGACATGTTCCTGGTAACATTGACCTGTCTTCCT
>NW_013854521.1:0-356 GCF_000517525.1 Limulus polyphemus
TGTTTGTGATATAGGTTACAGTAGTAGTTTGTCTGTTATGTAGGTTACAGTAGTAGTTTGTCTGTTATGTAGGTTATAGTAGCAGTTTGTCTGTTATGTAGGTTACAGTAGTAGTTTGTCTGTTATGTAGGTTACAGTAGCAGTTTGTACGTCATGTAGGTTACAGTAGCAGTTTGTACGTCATGTAGGTTACAGTAGAAGTTTGTTTGTGATATAGGTTACTGTAGCAGTTTGTACGTCATGTAGGTTACAGTAGAAGTTTGTTTGTGATATAGGTTACAGTAGTAGTTTGCCTGTCATGTAGGTTACAGTAGTAGTTTGTCTGTTATGTAGGTTACAGTAGTAGTTTGTCTGTT
>NW_013854522.1:0-663 GCF_000517525.1 Limulus polyphemus
AACACAACTCATGAAATCTGCTTGTCTCTACAAAGATGTTTGTCTGTGTGAAACCAATTACATAAACCTATTAACAAAAATTTAATTTTTAAGGTAACACAACTCATGAAATCTGCTTGTCTCTACAAAGATGTTTGTCTGTGTGAAACCACTTACATAAACCTATTAACAAACATTTAAATTTTAATGCAGAACCTTCAAAAACTATCAGTATAGTATACTAGGATTAAAGCAGAAAGTTTTGATATTTTACTCAGGAGTGGCTTTGTTAGGCTTATAAAAATCTCGCTACATAGAGAGAGTTAGAGCTTTTCGTGTTAGTTCTAGCTAAGCCTAACTTTCAATTTTTGACATTAAAACACTGTTAATTTTTGACATTAAAACACATAAACTGTTAAGGTGGCAGGAGTTAAAGTGAAGAAACGAACAATTTAAATTACAAAATATTAGATAAGGACTTTGAGATGTACATCAGAAAGTTTAACTCATCAAAATAGAATGTCTTTATTACTAAATAAAAGTCCAAACATTAGGCTCTAACGGCAGTTTAAATATTACTATAAAGCTGTTATTTCTTCACATTGTTGTTAAATTTAGGCAGTGTAACAAGATTAAACATGATTGTTGTAAGACTTACAGCGTAATCCAGATATAATTAAACTA
>NW_013854523.1:0-356 GCF_000517525.1 Limulus polyphemus
GTTAAATTATGTTTCTTCTTATTGACAGTACACAGTATTGATAAATCCTGTATTTTCTTATTGACAGGTCACAGTATTGATAAATCCTGTATCTTCTTATTGACAGGACACAGTATTGTAAATCTTGTGTCTTCTTATTGACAGTACACATTATTGATAAATCCTGTATCTTCTTATTGACAGGACACAGTATTGTTAAATCTTGTGGCTTGTTATTGATAGTACACAGTATCGTTAAATCTTGTGTCTTCTTATTGACAGTACACAGTATTGATAAATCCTTTATCTTCTTATTGACAGAATACAATATTGTTACATTTTGTGTCTTCTTATTGACAGTACACAGTATTGATGAA
>NW_013854524.1:0-354 GCF_000517525.1 Limulus polyphemus
GGGAACTATTGTAACTATACTTTGTTTTCATGTAACTGTGGAAGATGGTTGTGTGTTTGTATTTTGTTGTGGCTTCTGGGAACTATTGTAACTATAAGCTGTTGTCATGTAACTGGGGAAGATGGCTGTGTGTTTTATTTGTTGTGGCTTCTGGGAACTATTGTAACTATACGTCGTTGACATGTAACTGGGGAAGATGGCTGTGTGTTTGTATTTTGTTGTGGCTTCTGGGAACTATTGTAACTATACGTCGTTGTCATGTAACTGGGGAAGATGGCTGTGTGTTTGTATTTTGTTGTGCTTCTGGGAACTATTGTAACTATACGTTGTTGTCATGTAACTGGGAAGATGGCT
>NW_013854525.1:0-355 GCF_000517525.1 Limulus polyphemus
TGAGTATGGTGGTTATATTCTGTAACTAGAGTTACACCTAAGTGTTCATCCAGTAGTTGTACCAAGTAAGGGTAAAGATGAATATGGTGGTTATAAATTCGGTAACTAGAGTTACACCTAGGTGTTTATGGAGTAGTTGTACCAAGTAAAGCTAAAGATGAATATGGTGGTTATACATTATGTAACTATAGTTACGCCTAAGTGTTCATGGAGTAGTTGTACCAAGTAAGGCTAAAGATGAATATCGTGGTTATAAATTATGTAACTATAGTTACGCCTAAGTGTTCATGGAGTAGTTGTACCAAGTAAGGCTAAAGATGAATATCGTGGTTATAAATTCGGAAACTAGAGTTAC
>NW_013854526.1:0-356 GCF_000517525.1 Limulus polyphemus
CTATCTATCTATGCAATTCTATCTTTTTTTTCCACTGCCTTTATTTGCTGAGCTTATATATTAAAAAAGAGGACATCTGGAACAAACTAGAGTTGACAGGAAAATTCACGATCCTTCTAGAAACTCCAGCGCGCATGCTCCCAGTGTCGCGCGACTTCCACTGTCGTAACACTGCCCCTTCCTTAGTATTGTTCGTCCCGAACAATAGCCACTTACATTAAACCAATAGATATTTAACAATAACTTAATTAAATGTACAGAAATTACAAACACCAAATTAAAATAGAACAAAGTCTCTTAATTTTACAGGACGTATCTTCTTCCATATTGATCTCCGTCTCATTGGCTTCTGCTTC
>NW_013854527.1:0-212 GCF_000517525.1 Limulus polyphemus
GATATAACAATACTATGTACTGTCAATAAGAAGACACAAGATTTAACGATACTGTGTACTGTCAATAAGAAGACACAAGATTTAACGATACTGTGTACTGTCAATAAAAAGACCCAAGATTTAACAATACTGTGTACTGTCAATAAGAAGACACTATATTTAACGATACTGTGTACTGTCAATAACAAGACACAATATTCAACGATAATGTG
>NW_013854528.1:0-515 GCF_000517525.1 Limulus polyphemus
ATTCAGTAGGAAGTACTGTGCGTAATAATAAAGAGACACACTATACTTTGGTGTATATGAACCATAGTAGAGGTATGTTGTTCAGTAGCAAGTACTGGGTGTAATAATGAAGAGACACACTCTACTTTGGTGTATATGAACCACAGTAGAGATATGTTGTGCAGTAGTAAGTACTGGGTGTAATAATGAAGAGACACACTCTACTTTGGTGTATATGAACCACAGTAGAGATATGTAATTCAGTAGCAAGCACTGTGTGTAATATCGAAGAGATACACTATACTTTGGTGTATATGAACCACTGTAGAAGTATGTTATTCAGTAGCAAGTCCTGTGTGTAATATCGAAGAGATACACTTCTGAACAACATACCTCTACTGTGGTTCATATACACCAAAGTATAGCAACTCCTGTGTGTTATAATGAAGAGATACACTATACTCTACTGTGTTTCATATACACCAAAGAACAACATACAAGTAGCAAGTACTGCGTGTAATAATAAAAAGATACAC
>NW_013854529.1:0-356 GCF_000517525.1 Limulus polyphemus
AGGTCCTTTACTATAGATAGAGAATCGTTGGTAGGTCTTTTATTACAGATGGATTGTGGCTGGTAGGTCTTTTATTACAGATGGATTGTGGCTGGTAGGTTTTTCATTACATATGGATAGTGGCTGGTAGGTCTTTTATTATGGATGGATAGTGACTGGTAGGTCTTTTATTATAGATGGATAGTGGCTGGTAGGTATTTTATTATAGATAGATAGTGACTGGTAGGTCTTTAATAATAGATGGATAGTTACTGGTAGGTCTTTTATTATAGATGGATAGAGGCAGGTAGGTCTTTTAATATAGATGAAAAGTGGCTGGTAGGTCTTTTATTATAAATGGATAGTGACTGGTTAGT
>NW_013854530.1:0-356 GCF_000517525.1 Limulus polyphemus
TTTCTCACTGTCCACTTTCAATAGTACTATTCTGTGACACATAAGTGTTCACACTTCAGCTATTACTGTTGTATGAAAGATAAATTACATTTCTCACTGTCCACTTTCAATAGTACTATTCTGTGACACACAAATGTTCACACTGCAGCTATTTCTGTTGTATGAAAGATAAATTACATTTCTCACTGTCCACTTTCAATAGTACTATTCTGTGACACATAAGTGTTCACACTACAGCTATTTCTGTTGTATGAAAGGTAAACTACACTTCTCACTGTCCACTTTCAATAGTACTATTCTGTGACACATAAATGTTCACACTGCAGCTATTTCTGTTGTATGAAAGGTAACTTACA
>NW_013854531.1:0-810 GCF_000517525.1 Limulus polyphemus
GGACAGTCAGTGTATCTCTACACTACAGTTTGGAGTCATGTTCACGTAGTAACGACTAAAAGGACAGTCAGTGTATGTCTACACTACAGTTTGGAGTCATGTTCACGTAGTAACTACTTAAATGACATTCTTTAGACCTTTATCAACAAATGAAAGTTATACCCTGCGATTGTTTTCTTTGGTACTCCTGTACACAAGTACGCTTTGATTAGCGTATCTTATCTTCACTTGTCTAGCTACGGATCAGTTGAATTAGTAGTAATGATTTGTCTGGACTGGAAGTGGACTGAGCAGAGAAACAGGTGTAGCAACTGATCAGTTACATTAGTAGTAATGATTTGCCTGGACTGGAAGTGGACTGAACAGAGAAACAGATATAGCAACTGATCGATTAAATTAGTAGTAATGATTTGCCTGGACTGGAAGTGGACTGAACAGAGAAACAGATGTAGCAACTGATCAGTTACATTAGTAGTAATGGTTTGTCTGTACTAGAAGTGGGCTGAGCAGAAAGACAGATGTAGCAACTGATCAGTTAAATTAGTAGTAATGGTTTGCCTGGACTGGAAGTGGACTGAGCAGAGAAACAGATGTAGCAACTGATCGATTAAATTAGTAGTAATGATTTGCCTGGACTGGAAGTGGACTGAACAGAGAAACAGATGTAGCAACTGATCAGTTAAATTAGTAGTAATGGTTTGCCTGGACTGGAAGTGGACTGAACAGAGAAACAGATGTAGCAATTGATCAGTTACATTAGTAATAATGGTTTGCCTGGACTGGAAGTGGGCTGAACAGAGAAACAGATGT
>NW_013854532.1:0-732 GCF_000517525.1 Limulus polyphemus
TTATAAACCGTAACACAAATAAAACAATTTTTTATGCTAAAGAAAAATTCTTCAACATAAATGCGTTTTTACAGATCAAACCCATTAATAAACCATAATGTGGTTCCTAGTTAACTACATTTACTTACGTTTTTTATGAATAACAAAAAGAGGTATATCTTTATACACGTAAAATTTAGAATGTTGGTTTATTGTTGGACTTCTTTGTACTGAGCTACACAATATCTGTCTGTTGCGTTATAAAAGTGACAGTTAATTCCGTTAATCGGTTAAAAAATCAAACAAATATTTCGTAACGACAAATTGTTCTGGCTAGCTGCCCTCATCTAGTCAATAGTTTAAAATTAGAAGCAAACAATACCTGAGGTCTAACTGGTCTCTGACCTGGCTATTTAACTTACCTGTATGCAGAGAGGGATCTATGTTTTTTTGTTGTTTTTGATGGAGATCTTTGCTTGAGATGTATTTGGTCAAACATACTTCTACAAATTTTTAAGTTTTCAAGATCCATAATTTATTTACATTTCTAACATATATCTACTTAAACATTGTTTGTTTGTATGCTTTTGTCTTGTATATTTTCACTCGAGCTGCTGCACTTTTATAATACTGTCGAGAAGCAAGGACGGGTTTGTTTAATTTCTGTTTCTCGCTATTGAAAGTAAAGGTTCACGCTGAAGTATCCGATCCAATATTGATAGGTATTTAGGTTTAATAACCCAGGGGTGGTAA
>NW_013854533.1:0-354 GCF_000517525.1 Limulus polyphemus
CATCAGAAGTTTGAGTGTTTGATATATGATGGTGCTCAACGTCAGAAGTTTGAGTGTTTGATATGTGGTGCTGCTCAACGTCAGAAGTTTGAGTGTTTGATATGTGGTGCTGCTCAACATCAGAAGTTTGAGTGTTTGATATGTGGTGCTGCTCAACGTTAGAAGTTTGAGGGTTTGATATATGGTGCTGCTCAACGTTAGAAGTTTGAGGGTTTGATATATGGTGCTGCTTAACGTCAGAAGTTTGAGTGTTTGATATTTGGTGCTGCTCAACGTCAGAAATTTGAGTGTTTGATATGGGGTGCTGCTCAACGTCAGAAGTTTGAGTGTTTGATATGTGGTGCTGCTCAACAT
>NW_013854534.1:0-356 GCF_000517525.1 Limulus polyphemus
CTTCAGTGCAGTACACATACGATTTCAAGAAGCCATAAAAAGAGTAACATAAAACGACCACAAAAATCGTAAAACTAAAACTAATAATCTAGAATTTTGTAAGTAAACGTGCAAAATTGCAGCGAACCTTAATAAAAAAATTAAAAAAGATTCATGTAAATGGTACTAAGTACTTGTACAAAACGCAAAACCTTCAATAACTCCCTTAAAACGCATCGTAGGTAGTTGAAACTTCGCATGATACTGTGGAATGAACTAGTGAATATACATAGCAAAAAAGGTTAAGATCCATCAATTTAGAACCCTCTGATAGCAAGAAATCTATAACAGAGCAATATCAAAAAGCTTCACTGCAC
>NW_013854535.1:0-356 GCF_000517525.1 Limulus polyphemus
TAGAGGGCTATTCTTTTACCAACGAATAGTGGGATTGACCGTCACATTATTGGACGTAATGTAGATTGCGAGTCGCAGATTGCGAGTCGAGCACCCTAACCACCTGGCCATGCCGGGCCTGCGTTATTCTGTAAGAAAAATGTTTTTTTGATATATGACGCAAGTTGTTAGGATCACCGACATAGTTGACTATATTTTAGATAAAAGTCACTCGTTTTGTTGTGGTTAAAAAAATGGAAATAAACAGATCTGTATACTTTAAACCATAAATAATTTAACCCATTATGAAACACCATTTTTATTTACATTGGTTTAATTGCCAAAAATTACATTTTTCATATGTTTAACCTTTGACC
>NW_013854536.1:0-377 GCF_000517525.1 Limulus polyphemus
TCACTTCCTATCAGGCCTGATATTAACCATACATCATAATATACAAACCAAGTATATATCACTTCCTATCAGGCCTGATATTAACCATACATCATAATATACAAACCAAGTATATATCACTTCGTATCAGGCCTGATACTAATCATACATTATAATACACAAACCATGTATATATCACTTTGTATCAGGCCTGATATTAACCATACATTATAGTACACAAACCAAGTATATATCACTCTGTATCAGGCCTGATATTAACCATACATTATAGTACACAAACCAAGTATATATCACTTTGTATCTGGCCTGATATTAACCATACATTACAGTACACAAACCAAGTATATATCACTTCGTATCAGGCCTGATATTAACCA
>NW_013854537.1:0-356 GCF_000517525.1 Limulus polyphemus
TAGTTACAGAACTTATAACCACCATATTCATTTTTAGCCTTACTTGGTACAACTACTCCATGAACACTTAGGTTTAACTCTGGTTACCAAATTTTAAACTCCCATAGTCATCTTTAGCGTTATTTGGTACAACAACTCCACGAACACCTAGGTGTAACTCTAGTTCCCTAATTTACAACCACCATACTCATCTTTAGCCTTACTTGGCACAACTACTCCATGAACACCTAGGTGAAACTCTAGTTACAGAATTTATGACCATCATACTCATCTTTAGCCTTTGTTGGTACAAGTACTCCATGAACACTTCGGTTAACTCTAGTTACAGTATTTATAATCACCATACTCATCTGTAG
>NW_013854538.1:0-356 GCF_000517525.1 Limulus polyphemus
AGCTGTAGGATATATTGATAACTGCTACTAAACAAGGCCCGTCTATCATCCATATATAGAGGTGTATTCTACAGAGCTGTATGATATATTGATAACTCCTACTAAACAAGGCCCGTCTATCATCCATATAATGAGATGTATTTTACTGAGCTGTATAATATATTGATAACTGCTACTAAACAAAGCTCGACTATCATTCATATAATGAGATGTATTCTACAGAAATGTATAATATAATGATAACTGCTAGTAAACAGGGCTCGTCTATCATCCATATAATGAGATCTATTCTACAGATCTGTATGATATATTGATAAAAATGCTACTAAACAAGACCCGTCTATCATCCATATATA
>NW_013854539.1:0-358 GCF_000517525.1 Limulus polyphemus
GTATGGTGGTTATAAGATCGGTAACTAGAGTCACACCTCGGTGTTCATGGAGCAGTTGCACCAAGTAAGACAAAAGATGAGTATGGTGGTTATAAATTCGGTAACTATAGTTACACCTAGGTGTTCATGGAGTTGTTGTGCCAAGTAAGGCTAAGGATGAGTATGTTGGTTATAAATTCGGTAAGTAGAGTTACACCAAGTTTACATGGAGTAGTTGTTCCAAGTAAGGCTAAAGATGAGTATGGGGTTATAAATTAGTTAACTAGAGTTACACCTAGGTATTCGTGGTGTTCTTGTACCAAATAACGCTAAAGATGAGTATGGGGTTATAAATTCGGTAACTAGAGTTAAACCTAAG
>NW_013854540.1:0-612 GCF_000517525.1 Limulus polyphemus
CGTTCTAAGGTTATCGAGAAAACTCTCCAACATTACCAGTATCATTAATGAAGAAACTACACAGAGAACGGTGTTTTAAAGTTATCGAGAAAATTCTCCAACATTACAAGTATCATTAATGAAGAAACTACACAGAGAATGGTGTTCTAAGATTATCGAGAAAACTCTCCAACATTACCGGCATCATTAATGAAGAAACTACACAGAGACCGGTGTTCTAAGGTTATCGAGAAAACTCTCCAACATTACCGGAATTATTAATGAAGAAACTACACAGAGACCGGTGTTCTAAAGTTATCGAGAAAACTCTCCAACATTACCGGTATCATTAATGAAGAAACTACACAGAGAACGGTTGTTCTAAGGTTATCGAGAAAACTCTCCCAAGTTCAAAAGAAAACGATACATACCTGTTGCCTTTTCTCAGCATAGCAACACCTAGAATGAAAATAAAAGCCAGCAGCAGCCAGCTTAAGTTTTAAACCAACACTCATCTAAAACAACATGCCCCCCCCCAGTGGCACAGCGGTATGTCTGCGGACTTACAATGCTAGAATCCGGGTTTCGATACCTGTGGTGGGCAGAGCACAGCTAGCCCATTGTGTAGCTTTG
>NW_013854541.1:0-356 GCF_000517525.1 Limulus polyphemus
AGAACGCACGATTGTTTGCCAAGCTAATTAACCTTATACCTATTCAATTTTCAACTATTCTACATTCAAGAACAAGAGTTTAGTTATAAAAAATGCGATAATGCAGTTCCTAACGTTCTATTACAAATACAACTATAATCGTTCTATCGGAAGTTTATAATAGTCAGGTTAGCACCATAACAATTCGTGTGGTTCTAAATAGCTTATATAAATATTGTTCAGAAGCTAGAGAAGGAAGAGATAAAACACATAGAACGAATGCATAGTATAAAAAACGATGCTTTGCTGTAGGACACACTGTAAACATGTGGAAATAACGTAAACCAATACATATAATAAGAAAACCATGCAAAATA
>NW_013854542.1:0-352 GCF_000517525.1 Limulus polyphemus
TTTTATCAAATATCATATCAATTCCATGAAAATCAAATCAACATGTAAACAAATTAGAGGAGATATTATTAGCACATGCAATTTGAATTACATGATTCCGTCCTTCTAGACCAAAATCTTGTTCAGCTATGATCTATACACTAATGGTTGGGATCCACTGTTGAAATTCCTCCCATTCTATTGAAGAAAAAGTGATACATTCATTTATAGTTTTCCTTTTCCTAAGTTCTGTTCAATGTCGAATATAAGTATTCAAATTATTCTTGTAAGTCAATAGAGTGATGTAGTAATCATTCCCAATAGGATAGGCATGAGATGGATCAGGTTCTTCTTCACACTGTTTAATACTAGA
>NW_013854543.1:0-554 GCF_000517525.1 Limulus polyphemus
CAAATATAGATATTATAGTATTAACGAAAAATAATTACATCCCGTGAAAAGCTAAAAAAAAAAAATAATTTTTCGTTATCCCACAATAACAACATTTGAAGAGATAGAGTTTGTTTTATAAGAAGAAGTCATGGGCTTTTAGATGGTGCGATTTTGTTTGAATAATTGTATTTTTAAAGCTCTTCTTCGTTTGTAATATAACTGAAAAACAAGTAAAATCGAAGATAGGAGAAGTTTGTTAACAGATTATGAAATTACTATTGGAAATTTTGATGAAAGGTTCTGCATTTTGAAAGTCTTACATCAAAGGCATCTTTGTATTGAAATATTAGCAAAAACAATTTTTTTATAATTTGGAAAAAACTTGGGCTATATCCTTGGCTTATTGGTGAAAACATCAGTTTTTGAAAAATGAAAGAAGGTGCTTTTTTGACGCTAAAATCATAGAAAAATATTGGATAGTGCTTATTTCATCGGTAAACCCAAAATATAGATATTATAGTATTAACGAAAAATATTACATCCCGTGAAAAGCTAAAAAAAAATTAAATTTT
>NW_013854544.1:0-435 GCF_000517525.1 Limulus polyphemus
TAAGACGTTACAAGATATACAGTGTAAGTTAACGACCAGAAGTGTAAAACGTTACAAGATACACAGTATAAGTTAACGACCAGAAGTGTAAAACGTTATAAGATACACAGTATAAGTTAACAACCAGAAGTGTTAGACGTTATAAGATACACAGTATAAGTTAACGACCAGAAGTGCAAAACGTTACAAGATACACAGTATAAGTTAACGACCAGAAGTGTTAGACGTTACAAGATACACAGTATAAGTTAACGACCAGAAGTGTAAAACGTTACAAGATACACAGTATAAATTAACGACCAGAAGTGTAAAACGTTACAAGATACACAGTATAAGTTAACGACCAGAAGTGTTAGACGTTACAATATATACAGTATAAGTTAACGACCAGAAGTGTAAAACGTTACAAGATACACGGTGTAAGTTAACGACCAG
>NW_013854545.1:0-355 GCF_000517525.1 Limulus polyphemus
AGAGAGAGAATAGTGAGGTTTTCGGTGTATAGTCGTCACATAGAGAGCTACCTGGGTAAACAGAGAGAGAATAGTGAGGGTTTCGGTGTATAGTCGTCACATAGAGCTATCTGGGTAAATAGAGAGAGAATAGTGAGGTTTTCGGTGTATAGTCGTCACATAGAGAGCTACTTGGGTAAACAGAGAGAGAGAATAGTGAGGGTTTCGGTGTATAGTCGTCACATAGACAGCTACCTGGGTAAACAGAGAGAGAATAGTGAGGGTTTCGGTGTATAGTCGTCACATAGAGAGCTACTTGGGTAAACAGAGAGAGAATAGTGAGGGTTTCGGTGTATAGTCGTCACATAGAGAGCTA
>NW_013854546.1:0-356 GCF_000517525.1 Limulus polyphemus
GCTGTGAATAAAGGAATGCTTTAAGTGGTTAATTTCTTCATTTGTGTAGTCCGTTGAACAGAGTCTTGTGGCTGTGTTTATGAGGTTTTTAAGTGTATTGATTTTTTTTGTGTGGTGTCATGAGCGGAATTCCAGAGGATGTAGAGACCAGTGTGTGTGTTTATGCGGTGAATTATTGTTTTAAACTCAGTGTCAGATCTAATAATTTTGAGGTTAAGAAAGGATAACTTGTTTATTGTTTTCGTGTTCTATGGTAAATTTGATGTTGGGGTGAATGGAATTTATGTGATTAAAGAAAGTTAGTGCGTGTTCTGTAGAAGTGAAACCAGCAAAAGTGTCATTGACATATCTGTACC
>NW_013854547.1:0-355 GCF_000517525.1 Limulus polyphemus
TAACCTATGTAGCAAATACTAGAGCATTCCTGAAAGAACAAGATAGTTCTAGAAACTAGAGGGTGCCACACCAGTCACGTGACCTCGATGACCCAACAATACTTTTAAGAAACAATAAAAACCAACTATCATCAGGTTTAAAACTGCAATTCAAATACATAATATGTTTTAAAATGGTAATTCATCATTAAGTAAAGCTTCTTCTAACCACAGTGCAAGAAACATTACTTGTACTTTATGACATTCATTACACTACTTTACTTGTATTTGATGTAGTTCATTACACTACTTTACTTGTATTTTATGTAGTTCATTACACTACTTTACTTGTATGTTATGTAGTTCATTACACTAC
>NW_013854548.1:0-553 GCF_000517525.1 Limulus polyphemus
AAAAGGTTTGGTGTCTAAGTTGTTCAGGTAAATAGATGTATGTGTTTGTACAATAAATGGTATAGGTGTCTAAGTTGTTCAGGTAAATAGATATATGTGTTTGTACAATAAATGGTATAGGTGTCTAAGTTGTTCAGGTAAATAGATATATGTGTTTGTACAATAAATGGTATAGGTGTCTAAGTTGTTCAGGTAAATAGATGTATGTGTTTGTACAATAAAAGGTATAGGTATCTAAGTTGTTCAGGTAAATAGATGTATGTGTTTGTACAATAAAAGGTATAGGTGTCTAAGTTGTTCAAGTAAATAGATGTATGTGTTTGTACAATAAATGGTATAGGTTTCTAAGTTGTTCAGATAAGTAGATGTATGTGTTTGTAAAATAAATGGTATAGGCGTCTAAGTTGTTCAGGTAAATAGATATATGTGTTTGTACAATAAATGGTATAGGTGTCTAAGTTGTTCAGGTAAATAGATGTAAGTGTTTGTACAATAAATGGTATAGGTGTCTAAATTGTTCAGATAAATAGATATATGTGTTTGCACAATAAAT
>NW_013854549.1:0-356 GCF_000517525.1 Limulus polyphemus
ATTGTTTATTTGTAGTGAACAAGTCCTGGTTCTTGTAAGTACATAGATGTATTCACGATATATGGTAATGATACAATGAAAAGTACCTTGGCTATAACTTCTTCATCTTTAAATGACATACTTTTATGTGAAAGCTTTTGATTACTTTCGATTTCTTCCTTTTCTCATCGCGTGCTTTCCAAAGCCCACTACAAGTTTGTAGACAAGTTTGCAAGAGTCTGTCTAAGCAGCCTAAAAAAAGCACTAGACCATGGAAGATGTATGCTTGTGGTATTCTCTAGTGAAACTGATTTTTGTGCGAGTATTAGATAAGTTCACTTTGTAATTGGAGGATCGATCAGGAAAACTGTGAAGTG
>NW_013854550.1:0-356 GCF_000517525.1 Limulus polyphemus
GTCCATTACTAAATGTTTTCCTGCAGTGAACCCCCTACTGTGCTTATTCCACACGTAAGCTGTTGCCTGCAACACACAAAGATGCGATACCTACCACACAGAAAAGTATGGTTATTTATGAATTCTCGTGCCACTGCGAATATCGGTACGTAGGTCGCACTTCACAAATACTGCAGGATAGAATTAAACAACAAGTACCCACATCCATAAGAAATAAGAGTGTGAAAGAAAAGAATTTACCAAGTCACTCCTGTAAAACGAAAGTTCTACCACCAAAATGTGAATCAGCGATTGGCCAGCATTTACTAGTGAACCCGACTTGTGCTGACAACTACACGGATAGCAGGTTTAAAATT
>NW_013854551.1:0-356 GCF_000517525.1 Limulus polyphemus
CAGAGTATCGTTAAATCTTGTGTCTTCTTATTGACAGTACACAGTATCGTTAAATCTTCTGTCTTCTTATTGACAGTACACAGTATTGTTTTATCTTGTGTCTTGTTATTGATAGTACACAGTATCGTTAAATCTTGTTTATTCTTATTGACAGTACACAGTATCGTTAAATCTTGTGTCTTCTTTTTGACAGTACACAGTATCGTTAAATCTTGTGTCTTATTATTGACAGGACACATTATTGTTAAATCTTGTGTCTTATTATTGACAGGACACATTATTGTTAAATCTTGTGTTTTCATACTGACAGTACACATTATCGACGAATATTGTCTCTTCTTATTGACAGTACACAG
>NW_013854552.1:0-356 GCF_000517525.1 Limulus polyphemus
GATAGATGTTTTCCTGTAGTTATTGATAGATGTATTTCTATAGTTATTGATAGATGTATTTCTGTAGTTATTGATAGATGATTTTCTGTAGTTATTGATAGATGTCTTTCTGTAGTTATTGATAGATGTCTTTCTGTAGTTATTGATAGATGTATTTCTGTAGTTATTGATAGATGTCTTTCTGTAGTTATTGATAGATGTCTTTCTGTAGTTATTGATAGATGTATTTCTGTAGTTATTGATAGATGTCTTTCTGTAGTTATTGATAGATGTCTTTATGTAGTTATTGATAGATGTCTTTCTGTAGTTATTGATAGATGTCTTTCTGTAGTTATTGATAGATGTTTTTCTGTAGT
>NW_013854553.1:0-355 GCF_000517525.1 Limulus polyphemus
AAAACGAGTATGTAGTCATAAGGCCATTAAGGTACCATAAGTAACTAAAACAATTATGTAGTCATAAAGAAATATAGGTACCACAAGTAACTAAAACGAGTGTGCAGTCATAAGGACATTAAGGTACTACAAGTAACTAAAACGAGTGTGCAGTCATAAGGACATTAAAGTACCAGCAGAGGATAAAACAATTATGTAGTCATAAGGAAATATAGGTACCACAAGTAACTAAAACATATCATGAACTCATAAGAAGGTTAAGGTACTAGCAGTAACAAAAACAAATATGAACTCATTAGGACAATAAGGTACCCCCAGTAACTAAAACAAGTATGAACTTTTAAGAAGATTAAAG
>NW_013854554.1:0-667 GCF_000517525.1 Limulus polyphemus
CTTAGCATTGTTGCTGCTTTGTCCCCACAACTTTAGCGTTATTTCTCACCTAAATATATGTTAGTTAGCTAGACAGTTGCATTATATTTAGGTTTTAGATTTATATTTTACTTCATTATGTGTTATTTATGTTTTAAGATGCATATTTGAAAAGTTTAATAACTTTTTATATAAGCCAATGCCTGCTCTGTTCACAAGAGATAGTTTAATACACGAACGCCACCACGTTCTGCCGAGGGCTAAAGTTTCTCTGCCCGCTATACAGTAATATTAGTCAGGGACACTCATTGGCGTGTGTTGCAATAAATAACAGCACTAAAGGACAGGAAAGGATAATAAATCATTAAATAAATTATATGTGAAAATTTAAACATTTCATTGTCAGTATAGTATAAGTTGGTAAAAATGATAGAGAATGTGAAATATATATATATATAAACATTTAACAAATTAAAAACAACCTTTGATATTCACTTTGGAGGTTCTAGGGGATATTAAAATGAAATTGGAAATCTATAAGTTGAAAAAAAGTGTTTTTTAAACGGGTATTGTTTTGTTGGTTGCGCGAGAGGCTACTTGGGTACTTAGACCTAAAGAACCTTTTCATCTTTGTCAAAAGCAGCACTGAATTAAGAAGTTTATGAAAAAAAAGGCTTGGTATTAAAAA
>NW_013854555.1:0-853 GCF_000517525.1 Limulus polyphemus
GCAGTTATACTAATATGTCAACCACACTCCAACATACAGTTATACTAATATGTCAACCACACTCCAACATACAGTTATACTAATATGTCAAACACACTCCAACATACAGTTATACTAATATGTCAACCACACTCCAACATACAGTTATACTAATATGTCAACCGCACTCCAAATACAGTTATACTAATATGTCAACCACACTCCAACATACAATTATACTAATATGTCAACCACACTCCAACATACAATATGGTCGAGTCCTTTCACTGATTACATCAAATACCAGAATTAAAACTGAACAATTAAAAGATTACCTATGAACATCAATTACATCAAATAGTGTCATGAGATAGCAGATTTACTTTCATTGTGTTGAGGTTTTGTTTACTGTTCATTGATTGAAGATAAAGGAAAGCTTTTCATTTAGGGGCTAGATCACAAGATTATATCTCATGTGACTATTATTACCGTAATTTACATAATCTTTCACAACATTAAAATCTGTATGTCACCGCTAGGGAAAATTTGTGTCAGTTTCACAATCAAAATCAAGATGCTGTAACTAGCGGTAGAAGGTGAGTTAGTACTTTAATATACCTAAACATTTATAGTTGAATTAAACAATAGTAGGAATAAAATGAGGCTGTTGAAAAAATACCCTTAGAAAGAATTATTGCTCGATATTGTTCTTCATATTTAGAAGTCGTTTATTTTTGGAAAACTGCTATTTTCTGGTGAATTGAGTTATTTATTTTTCTGGTTCTTTTGACCCCCGGTGTTTAGGGCGCTCGACTCGCAATTTGCGGGTCGTTCAAATCCCCATCTCACCAAACATGCTCGTCTTTTCATCTGT
>NW_013854556.1:0-356 GCF_000517525.1 Limulus polyphemus
GGTCTAATAACTATTATTAACTAAAATTTGGTCTAGTAACTATTATTAACTACTTGTTGGTCTAATAACTACTATTAACTAAATGTTGGTCTAATAACTATTATTAAATAAATGTTGGTCTAATAACTATTATTAACTACATGTTGGTTTAATAACTATTATTAACTAAAATTTGGTCTAATAACTCTTATTAACTACATGTTGGTCTAATAACTATTATTAACTAAATGTTGGTCTAATAACTATTATTAAGTAAATGTTGGTCTAATAACTATTATTAACTAAATGGTTGTCTAATAACTACTATTAATTAAATGTTGGTCTAATAACTACTATTAACTAAATGTTAGTCTAAT
>NW_013854557.1:0-356 GCF_000517525.1 Limulus polyphemus
GGTCGTTTTAGTCAGTTTTCAACTATATTTGGTCGACTGTTATAACGGACTTTTGATCTTCCTTCCTCCAGATTTTGTTGACATTCATAAGTGTCCTTTTAGTCAGTTTTCCACTAGATATTTTTGACTTTGAAAACGTGTTATTAGTTTTCTTCCACAAGATTTTGTCGACTTTCATAACTGACTATTTAGGTCTTCTTAGACTAGATATTTTTGACTTTGATAGCGGTATTTTTAGTCTTTCTTACACTATATTTTAATGACTTTCATAATGGTATTTTTAATCCTTCTTAAACTATATTTTGTCGACTGTTATAAAGGTCTTTTGTTCTTCATCTCTAATTTTTGACATTGAT
>NW_013854558.1:0-356 GCF_000517525.1 Limulus polyphemus
ATACCAGTGTCAAAGACCAACATTAAACAACATAGATATTAACGACATTTAAACAGGTAGTAACATACCAGTGTCAAAGACCAACATTAAACAACAGTAGATATTAACAGCATTTAAACAGGTAGTAACATACCAGTGTCAAAGACAAACATTAAAAAACAGTAGATATTAACGACATTTAAACAAGTAGTAACATACCAATGTCAAAGACCAACATTAAACAACAGTATATATTAACGTCATTTAAACAGGTAGTAACATACCAGTGTCATAGGCCAACATTAAACAACAGTAGATATTAACAACATTTAAACAGGTAGTAACATACCAGTGTCAAAGAAAAACATTAAACAATA
>NW_013854559.1:0-356 GCF_000517525.1 Limulus polyphemus
CTTCATGCCCATGAGCTCAATAGTTACCCACACTGGTCCCCACAACCTTGCAGAATGTCCTGTCACACCACAGAGCTTCTGTACAGCTTCTAATACTTCTTTGTGATCCAGCACCTTGATACTCACAAGGGTTTGCTGAGATTCAGAATCTATGACAAAGTTACACCTTTGGCCATCCAGCTTCCCTGTCACGTAGACACAACGTGTGCTTGCCATTTTACACTTAGCTGTTTGGACTTTGACGATGGGGGTTGGTGGGCGTCCCTCAGCACCAACCACTACTGGTTTCTTGAAGTTGACTTATTGGTGGTATTCTTCTTACACTGGCTCCTTATATGTCCTTGCTCTCCACAGTT
>NW_013854560.1:0-356 GCF_000517525.1 Limulus polyphemus
CTCGAGACTTCAGGAAGGGACGTGAACGTTCGAGAAGCGCATGACGTGTTACTAGCGTCAAGTGACCTCCGCTGTCGTAACAATATATATAAGGAATCCATTCAAAAATAGAAAAAAGATACATCAATATTATTAAATACAGAAGAAGAAAAAATAATGATTAATTTAATTCTCATTTCAGATAATCGACGATGTTTAAAGTTATGTTTGAGTTCAGCTTGATGTAGGCCTAAGCGTTAAACTTCATAAAGGTTTTAAAATTCTCTGTGAATATGTTAATTGTATTATAAGATACACATTTTTAATTTTCCAAACCCCTTTTGTCCAGCCAGAAAAATGTAACTATTATACTTGGA
>NW_013854561.1:0-357 GCF_000517525.1 Limulus polyphemus
GCTTTTGGCCATCCAGCTTTCCTGTCACATAGACGCTGTGTGTGCTTGGCATTTTACACCTAGCTGTAGGGACTTTCATGATGGGGGTTGGTGAGTGTCCCTCAACACCAACCACTACTGGTTTCCTTGAGGCTGACTTGTTGGTAATATTCTTCCTACACTGGCTACTCAGATGTCCGTGCTTCCCACAGTTCCAACAGCCTTTCTGGGTAGCAGCCTTTCCTGCTGTATCATCTCCCCTGTGTAGAAGTTTCCAGCATTCAGCTCTCTTGTGCCCAGGTTTATTATAGTGCCAGCAAAGTCCCTCAAACCTCTCTGAAAGCTGACCTTTTCTGGCCTTGAATTCAGACGACTGTA
>NW_013854562.1:0-381 GCF_000517525.1 Limulus polyphemus
ATTTAACAATACTGTGTACTGTCAATAAGAAGACACAAGATATAAGAATACTGTGTACTATCACTAACAAGCCACAAGAATTAACAATACTGTGTACTATCACTAACAAAGCCAAAAGATTTAAAGATACTGTGTACTGTCAATAAGAAGACACAATATTTAACGATAGTGTGTACTGTCAATAAGAAGACACTAGATTTAACAATACTGTGTACTCTCAATAAGAAGACACAAGATTTAACGACACTGTGTACTGTCAATAAGAAGATAAAAGATTTAACAATACTGTGTACTGTCAATAAGAAGACACAAGATTTACGATACTGTGTACTGTCACTAAGAAGACACAAGATAACACAGTATCGTTAAAACTGTCAATAA
>NW_013854563.1:0-356 GCF_000517525.1 Limulus polyphemus
CCGATAACACTTTCACAAACTCTGACACATTCTCAGGCAACTCTTCATAAGGTGGGCGTCCTGTTAACAGATTCACTGGCAACCGAAGTCCCTGACCAAACATTAACTTTGCTGGAGTGTATCCAGTGGCTTCATGCTCTGCTGTCCTATAGGCCATCAACAGTGGAGGGAGTAAGATATCCCAGTCATCTTGGCGACTATTACAAAACTTTGCCAATTCCTGTCCCAGTGTCCAGCTGTACTTTTCTACCATCCCATCAGACTGTGGGTGATGTGGCGTTGTCCTGGTCTTTCGTATGCCAAACAACTTGCAGCATTCATGGAATACAGCTGATTCAAAGTTACAGCCTTGATCT
>NW_013854564.1:0-355 GCF_000517525.1 Limulus polyphemus
TTGCTATTATACAATGGGAAGAAGAACCATTAAAATATAAAAACAACGATTAGGTTACTCTGCTATTATACAATGGGAAGAAGAGCCATTAAAATATAAAAATCAACACTTAGGTTACTCTGCTATTATACAATGGGAAGAAGAGCGATTAAAATATAAAAATCACAGTTAGGTTCCTTTGCTATTATACAATGGGAAGAAGGGCCATTTAATATAAAAAAATCACAGTTAGGTTTCTTTGCTATTATACAATGTGAAGAAGAGCCATTAAAATATAAAAATCAACAGTTAGGTTCCTTTGCTATTATACAATGGGAAGAAGGGCTATTAAAATATAAAAATCAACAGTAAGATC
>NW_013854565.1:0-353 GCF_000517525.1 Limulus polyphemus
CTGTGTACTATCATAACAAGTCATAAGATTTAATGATACTGTGTACTGTCAATAAGAAGACAAAAGATTTAACGATACTGTGTACTATCATAACAAGTCATAAGATTTAATGATACTGTGTACTATCAATAACAAGCCAAAAGATTTAACGATACTGTGTACTAGTCAATAAAAAGACACAAGATTTAAAAATAATGTGTCCTTTCAATAAGAATATACAGGATTTGTCAATACTGTGTACTGTCAATAAGAAGACACAAGATTTAACAATACTGTGTCCTGTCAATAAGAAGATACAGGATTTATCAATACTGTGTCCTGTCAATAAGAAGATACAGGATTCATCAATACTG
>NW_013854566.1:0-707 GCF_000517525.1 Limulus polyphemus
GATATGTAATATACATGATCCACTACATGGTTATGTATGATGATATGTAATATATATATGATTCACTACATGGTTATGTATGATGATATATAATATACATGATCCACTACATGGTTATGTATGATGATATGTAATATATATATGATTCACTACATGGTTATGTATGATGATATATAATACACATGATCTACTACATGGTTATGTATGATGATATATAATACACATGATCCACTACATGGTTATGTATGATGATATATAATACACATGATCTACTACATGGTTATGTATGATGATATATAATACACATGATTCACTACATGGTTATGTATGATGATATATAATACACATGATCCATTATATATCATCATACATAACCATGTAGTACACATGATCACTACACATGGTTATGTATGATGATATATAATATACATGATATACTACATGGTTATGTATGATCATATATAATATACATGATCCACTACATGGTTATGTATGATGATATATAATACACATGATATACTACATGGTTATGTATGATGATATGTAATATACATGATCTACTACGTGGTTATGTATGATGATATATAATATACATGATCCACTACATGGTTATGTATGATGATATATAATATACATGATCCACTACATGGTTATGTATGATGATATATAATATACATGATCTACTACATAGTTATGTATGATGATAT
>NW_013854567.1:0-404 GCF_000517525.1 Limulus polyphemus
AAAATATAGTGGAAATTGATGAAAACGACCCATATCAATGTCAACAAAATCTATTGGAAGGAAGACTAAAAGACCGTTATAACAATCGACAAAATATTGCTTAATAAGGATGAAAAATACCATTATGAAAGTCATTAAAATATAGTTTAAAAAGACTAAAAATACCGCTATCAAAGTCGAAAATATCAAGTCTAAGAAGGCCAAAAAAGACTGTTATGAAAGTCGACAAAATCGAGTGGACGAAAACTAAAAACATGTTTTCAAAGTCAACAAAATCTAGTGGAAAACGAACTAAAAAGAACCTTATCAATGTCAACAAAATCTGGAGGAAGGAAGACTAAAAGACCGTTTAAAACAGTCGACAAAATATTTTTAGTCAGTTTTCCACTAACGACCCATATCAA
>NW_013854568.1:0-731 GCF_000517525.1 Limulus polyphemus
AGACTCGTGCCGTTTAGAGAACCAAGAACGTATAGACTCGTGCCGTTTAGAGAACCAGAAACGTATAGACTCGTACCGTTTAGAGAACCAAGAACGTATAGACGCATACCGTTTAGAGAACCAATAACGTATAGACTCGTACCGTTTAGAGAACCAAGAACGTATAGACGCATACCGTTTAGAAAACCAATAACGTATAGACTCGTACCGTTTAGAGAACCAAGAAAGTATAAACCCGTACCGTTTAGAGAACCAAGAACGTATAGACTCGTGCCGTTTAGAGAACCAAGAACGTATAGACTCGTGCCGTTTAGAGAACCAGAAACGTATAGACTCGTACCGTTTAGAGAACCAGAACGTATAGACTCGTACCGTTTAGAGAACCAATAACGTATAGACTCGTACCGTTTAGAGAACCAATAACGTATAGACTCGTACCGTTTAGAGAACCAAGAAAGTATAAACTCGTACCGTTTAGAGAACCAAGAACGTATAGACTCGTGCCGTTTAGAGAACCAAGAACGTATAGACTCGTGCCGTTTAGAGAACCAAGAACGTATAGACTCGTGCCGTTTAGAGAACCAAGAACGTATAGACTCGTGCCGTTTAGAGAACCAGAAACGTACAGACTCGTACCGTTTAGAAAACCAGAAACGTACAGACTCGTACCGTTTAGAGTACCAAAAACGTATAGATTCGTACCGTTTAGAGAACCAGGAACGTACAGACTC
>NW_013854569.1:0-356 GCF_000517525.1 Limulus polyphemus
AGTATTTTTAAATCTTGTGTCTTCTTATTGACAGTACACAGTATAGTTAAATCTTGTGTCTTCTTATTGACAGTACACAGTATCGTTAAATCTTGTGTTTTCTTATTGAAAGTACACAGTATCGTTAAATCTTGTGTCTTCTTATTGACAGTTCACATTATTGTTAAATCGTGTGTCCTCTTATTGACAGTAGACAGTTTTGTTAAATCTTGTGTCTTCTTATTGAAAGTACACAGTATCGTTAAATCTTGTGTCTTTTTATAGATAGTACACAGTATTGTTAAATCTTCTGTCTTCTTATTGACAGGACACATTATTGTTAAATCTTGTGTCATCTTATTGACAGTACACAGTAT
>NW_013854570.1:0-356 GCF_000517525.1 Limulus polyphemus
AATGTTCTACCGTCGATAACGGTCACATCAGTGGTAGTAACTTTATCAAGAGCTTCACCGTATCCCTTCTCAAAGCTGAGTAGAGTTTCTTCTTCGACGGTGGCTTCTTCAGGTGGCATGTCTTCAGCAGCATCATTTGTTCTGTTGTCCACTTCGTCCCAACTGAAATGTCCTGGACCGTGATAACGCCAAAGCCTGTTGGCATGCACCACTTTTGGCTTACCTCGCCGACCACATTTTACCCGGAAAGTCACGTCCGAGAGACGATCCACTATGTCATATGGGCCTTCCCATGGAGAAGACAACTTAGGAGACTTCCCTTTGATCTTCCTGGGATTACACAACCACACCTTGTC
>NW_013854571.1:0-356 GCF_000517525.1 Limulus polyphemus
TGAAACCATGTGTGTACTGATTCTTTTCCGATTTCTTGTTACCAGAGGGTCCTAAATTGATGATTCTTCACCAAATTTGGTATGTAGGTACACTTTAACGTTGCGTAGTAATATGCAGAGTTTTACCTTCCTACTCTTTGTTTTAAAGGAGTTATGGAAGGTTTTGCGTTTTGTACCAGTACGTCGTTCCATTTGGACGGATCATCTCCAAATTTTGTATGAACGTTCGTTGCATACGTGCGTATTTACATGCAAAATTCTAGCCTTCTAGTTTCATTTTTGCAACTTTTGTGGTCGTTTTATGTAACTCTTTTATTGGCTCTTCTGAAAGCGTATGTGTACTGCAGGGAAGCTTT
>NW_013854572.1:0-368 GCF_000517525.1 Limulus polyphemus
CCGAATTTATAACCACCATACTCATCCTTAGCATTATTTGGTACACAAACTCCACGAACACCTAGGTGTAACTCTAGTTACCGAATTTATAACCACCATACTCATCGTTAGCGTTATTTGGTACAACAACTCCACGAACACCTAGGTGTAACTCTAGTTACCGAATTTGTAACGAACATACTCATCATTAACGTTATTTGGTACAACTCCACGAACACCTAGGTGTAACTCTAGTTACCGAATTTATAACCAATATACTCATCGTTAGCGTTACTTGGTACAACAACTACACCAACACCTAGGTGTACCTCTAGTTACCGAAATTGTAACCACCATACTAATCTGTAGCGTTATTTGGTACAACAACT
>NW_013854573.1:0-355 GCF_000517525.1 Limulus polyphemus
TGTGTACTGTCAATAAGAAGACACAAGATTTAACAATACTGTGTACTGTCAATAAGAATACACAAGATAAAACGATACTGTGTACTGTCAATAAGAAGACACAAGATTTAACGATACTGTGTACTTTCAATAAGAAGAAACAATATTCAACGATAATGTGTACTGTCAGTAAGAAAACACAAGATTTAACAATAATGAGTCCTGTCAATAAGAAGACAGAAGATATAACGATACTAAGTACTGTCAATAAGAAGACACTAGATTTAACGATACTGTGCACTGTCAATAAGAAGACACACGATTTAACGATACTGTGTACTGTCAATAAGAAGACCCAAGATTTAACGATAACTGT
>NW_013854574.1:0-469 GCF_000517525.1 Limulus polyphemus
GTTACTTCTATTATCAACGAAAGAATCACGTTACTTCTATTATCAACGACAGAATCACGTTACTTCTATTATAAACGAAAGAATCACGTTACTTCTATTATCAACGACAGAATCACATTACTTCTATTATCAACGACAGAATCACGTTACTTCTATTATCAACGACAGAATCACGTTACTTCTATTATAAACGACAGAATCACGTTACTTCTATTATCAACGACAGAATCACGTTACTTCTATTATCAACGAAAGAATCACGTTACTTCTATTATAAACGACAGAATCACGTTACTTCTATTATAAACGACAGAATCACGTTATTTCTGTTATCAACGACAGAATCACGTTACTTCTATTATCAACGAAAGAATCACGTTACTTCTATTATAAACGACAGAATCACGTTACTTCTATTACAAACGACAGAATCACGTTATTTCTGTTATCAACGAAAGAGTCACATTAC
>NW_013854575.1:0-1420 GCF_000517525.1 Limulus polyphemus
CACTGAACATGTTCATTGACATGTGAATTGTTTTGTTGTACAAACAATGCTGGTCCACGTATCTTTTGCCCAAGAACAGGTTACTTGACATGTGAATTGTTTTGTTGTACAAACAATACTGGTCCACGTATCTTTAGCTCAAGAACAGTTTCCTTGATATGTGAATTGTTTTGTTGTACAAACAATGCTGGTCCACGTATCCTTAGCTCAAGAACAGCTTCCTTGATATGTGAATTGTTTTATTGTACAAACAATGTTGTCTACGTATATTTAGCTAAACAAACATGTGCTTTGACATGTGAATAATTTTGTTATACAAACAATGCTGGTCCACGTATCTTTTAGCTCACTGAACATGTTCATTGACATGTGAATTGTTTTGTTGTACAAACAATGATGATCCACTTATATTTAGCTCACCAAACATGTTCTTTGACTTGTGAACAATTCTGTTATGCAAACAATGCTGGTCCACGTATCTTTTAGCTCACTGAACATGTTCATTGACATGTGAATAGTTTTGTTGTACAAACAATGCTAGTCCACAAATCTTCAGCTCACTGAACATGTTCATTGACATGTGAATTTTTTTGTTGTACAAACAATGCTGGTCCACGTATCTTTAGCTAACTGGAAATGTTCCATGACTTGTAACAAAACAATTCACATGTCAGGAAACCTGTTTTTGAGCTATACAAACAATCCTCGTCCACGTATCTTTAGCTCAAAAAAAGGTTCCTTTACATGTGAATTGTTTTGTTGTACAAACAATGCTGGTCCACGTATCTTTAGCTCAAAAACAGGTTTCCTGACATGTGAATTGTTTTGTTGTACAAACAATGCTGGTCCACGTATCTTTAGCTATACGTCGACAACAAGGAACCTGTTCTTGAGCTAAAGATACGTGGATCAGCATTGTTTGTACAACAAAACATTTCACATGTCAGGAAACCTGTTTTTGAGCTAAAGATACGTGGACCAGCATTGTTTGTACAATAAAACAATTCACGTATCAAGGAACCTGTTCTTTAGCTAAAGATACGTGGACCAGTATTGTTTGTAAAACAAAACAATTCACATGTAAAGTAACCTGTTCTTGGGCAAAAAATACGTGGACTAGCATTGTTTGTACAACAAAATTATTCACATGTCAATGAACATGTTCAGTGAGCTAAAGATACGTCGACCAGCATTGTTTGTATAACAAAATTATTCGAATGTCAAAGAACATGGACATGTGAATTGTTTTGTTGTACAAACAATGCTGATCCACGTATCTTTTACTCAAAAACAGGTTTCCTGACCGTGGACCAGCATTGTTTTATACAACAAAACAATTCACATAACATTTTCAGTTAGCTAATGATAAAGGGACATGTGAATTGTTTTATTGTACAAACAATGTTGTCGATGTATATTT
>NW_013854576.1:0-356 GCF_000517525.1 Limulus polyphemus
TTCCTCACCTCCCACCCCCAAACAGGCGAACGTAAATGTGTGTATGGTGGTGATAATACTTTTATTAATCTGTACGGAAACGTCACAGTAAACTGTTGTGGATGTACATATGGCAGTGATTATATTTTTATTAATCTGTACAGACACGTCACAGTAAACTGTTGTGAATGTACATATGACAGTGATTATATTTTTATTAATCTGTACAGACACGTCACAGTAAACTGTTGTGAATGTACATATGACAGTGATTATATTTTTATTAATCTGTACAGACACGTCACAGTAAACTGTTGTGAATGTACATATGACAGTGATTATATTTTATTAATCTGTACAGACACGTCACAGTAAAC
>NW_013854577.1:0-365 GCF_000517525.1 Limulus polyphemus
TTTAACAATACTATGTAATGTCAATAAGATAAGACAAGATTTACCAATACTGTGTACTGTCAATAAGCAGACACAAGATTTATCAATACCGTTTACTCTCAATAAGAAGACACAAGATTTAACAATACTATGTACTATCAAAAAAAGAAGATTTAACGATACTGTGTACTGTCAATAAAAAGACACAAGATTTAACAATACTGTGTCCTGTCAATATGAAGATACAGGATTTATCAATACTGTGTACTGTCAATAAGAAGACACAAGATTTAACAATAATGTGTCCTGTCAATAACAATATAAAGTATTTATCAATTCTGTGTACTGTCAATAAGAAGACACAAGATTTAACAATACCTGTGTCC
>NW_013854578.1:0-593 GCF_000517525.1 Limulus polyphemus
GTATTATTTAATGAAGTTTAAAGAGGAATTTAATGAAAAAATTCCTAAAATACGTTTTAGACTGTAAATAAGCGCCCTCTAAGAAGAAATGTTTTTTTCAAAACATTTTTTTAAGATATTTCCTTTCACTTCAGCACTGGTCCTGCCATCTATGATTGGTATCTAAACCTTTTTCTAGTCTGTTTTCTTTATAAAACTGTGTCTGGGCATGTTAAACCTCAGTTGTAAAACTTTTAGCTAATCCTAGTCGAAAGTGTCAATTATTCCAATTGCTGTATCTCCCATTTGACAAATCATAGGATGATAAGGAAAGCACGTGATGAAATGTTGTTCTCTGGATTTTACAATATGAATGTGGTGCTTATTATAGTAACTGCCATTTTATGTAGAGGTTGTATTTAGTACTGGCCAATAGGGCTTTTCTATAAGCGTTAGAAAAGTTGCTTCTGAAAAAAACTGCATGGGATGTATGTGACTTTTATTAATTTTATATAGTAGCTTAAGTCATGCTGCATGGTATATCTGTTTATATTAATCATTATATTGAAAAATTAACTCAAAATAGATATATCTTTTAGGAAAAAGGTTGATCT
>NW_013854579.1:0-614 GCF_000517525.1 Limulus polyphemus
ATAGATAAACTAGTAGGATAATCATGGTTTATTCAGTTAACAGATATACTAGTAGGGTGATCATGGTTTATACAGTTAATAGATAAACTAGTTGGGTGATCCAGTTAACATATAAACTAGTAGGGTGATCATGGTTTATACAGTTAATAGATAAACTAGTAGTGTGATCATTGTTTATCCGGTTAACAGATATACTTGTAGGGTGATCATGGTTTATCTGGTTAACAGATAAACTAGTAGGGTGATCATGGTTTATCCAGTTAACAGATATACTAGTAGGGTGATCATGGTTTATACAGTTAATAGATAAACTAGTTGGGTGATCCAGTTAACATATAAACTAGTAGAGTGATCATGGTTTATCCAGTTAACAGATATAATAGTAGTGTGATCATGGTTTATCCAGTTAATAGATAAACTAGTAGGGTGATCATGGTTTATCTGGTTAACAGATAAACTAGTAGGATAATCATGTTTTACCCAGTTAATAGATAAACTAGTTGGGGGATCATGGTTTATGCAATTAATAGATATAACAGTAGCGTGATCATGGTTTATCCGGTTAATAGATATACTTGTAGAGTGATCATGGTTTATCCAGTTAACAGATATAA
>NW_013854580.1:0-528 GCF_000517525.1 Limulus polyphemus
CACTGCAGTACACATACGCTTTCAGAAACGCCAATAAAAGAGTAACATAAAACGACCACAAAAGTCGCAAAAATGATAATAGAAGGCTAGAATTTTGCATGTAAATATGCAACTATGTAACGAACTCCAAATTTTGTATGAACGATGATCCGTCCAACTGGAACGACGTACTGGTACAAAACGCAAAACGTTCCATAACTCCTTTAAAACAAAGAGTAGGAAAGTAAAACTCTGCATATTACTACGCAACGTTATAGTGTACCTACATACCGAATTTGGTGAAGAATCATCAATGTAGGACCCTCTGGTAACAAGAAATCGAGAAACAATCAGTAACCAAAATATTCACTGTAGTACACATACGCTTTCAGAAAAGCCAATAAAAGAGTAACATAAAACGACCACAAAAGTCGAAAAAATGATAATACAAGGCTAGAATTTTGCATGTAAATACGCAAGTATGCAACGAACGTTCATACAACATTTGGAGATGATTCGTCCAAAGGGAACGACGTACTGGTACAAAAC
>NW_013854581.1:0-756 GCF_000517525.1 Limulus polyphemus
ACGATACTGTGTACTGCCAATAAGAAGACACAAGATTTAACGATACTGTGTACTGTCAATAACAGGACACAAGACTTAACAATACTGTGTACTGTCAATAAGAAGACTCAAGATTTAACGATACTGTGTTCTGTCAATAAGAAGACACAAGATTTATAAATACTGTGCACTATCAATAAGAACACAAAAGATTTAACGATACTGTGTACTGTCAATACAGAAGACACAAGATTTTACGATACTGTGTACTGCCAATAAGAAGACACAAGATTTAACGATACTGTGTACTGTCAATAAAAGGACACAAGATTTAACAATACTGTGTACTGTCAATAAGAAACACAAGATTTAACAATACTGTCAATAAAAAGAAAACAAGATTTAACAATACTGTGTACTGTCAACAAGAAGACACAAGATTTAACGATACTGTGTTCTGTGAATAAAAAGACACAAGATTTAACTATACTGTTTACTATCAATAAGAACACAAAAGATTTAACAATACTCTGTACTGTCAATAAGAAGACACAAGATTTAACGATACTGTGTACGTTAAATCTTGTGTCTTCTTATTGACAGATACTGTGTACTGTCAATAAGAAGACACAATATTCAACGATAGTGTGTACTGTCAGTAAGAAGACACTAGATTTAACGATACTGTGTACTGTCAATAATAAGACACAATATTCAACGATAATGTGTACTGTCAGTAAGAAAACACAAGATTTAACAATAATGTGTCCTGTCAAT
>NW_013854582.1:0-394 GCF_000517525.1 Limulus polyphemus
ACAAATTAAAAAAAAAGAAATATACTATTGTTGGAATTAGTCTTAATTACCGTTTTTGAAAAAGTATTTAACACTTTTTTCAAAAACGGTAATTAAGACTAATTCCAAGAGGTGTGTTTTACCAAAATAATTAAGTTTTGTTATTCCCGAAACGTTGCAAATCAGAAGCCCCTTCGCCAAGCAGTTTAAACTGTGTTACATAGAAAGAAGGCTAAAACAGAATCGTTTAAGGATTAGAATATAAAGAGATTCTCAATTACCTACGTAATACGTAACAATGTTGCCGACAGAAGCATTGATGTTGAGCGCGTGTTGTAACAATATTATCAATAATACTGGAAAACTGTGAATTCACCTAGTTACGGGTAAAAACCTCAAGTAGTTTTATACTAAG
>NW_013854583.1:0-356 GCF_000517525.1 Limulus polyphemus
AATTGTTGTACCAAGTAAGGTTAAAGATGAGTATGGTGGTTATAAATTCTGTAACTAGAGTTACACCTACGTGTTCATGGTGTAGTTGTGCCAAGTAAGGCTAGAGATGAGTATGGTGGTTATAAATTGTGTAACTAGAGTTACACCTATGTGTTCAAGGAGTAGTTCTACCAAGTAAAGCTAAAGATGAATATGGTGGTTATAAACTCGATAACTAGTGTTACACCTAGGTGTTCGTGGAGTTGTTGTACCAAATAACGCTAGAGATGAGTATGTTGGTTACAAATTCGGTAACTAGAGTTAAACCTAAGTGTTCGTGGAGTAGTTGTACCAAGTAAGGCTAAGGTTATAAATTC
>NW_013854584.1:0-355 GCF_000517525.1 Limulus polyphemus
ACTTTCACGAATTCTGACACATTTTCAGGCAACTCTTCATAAGGTGGGCGTCCTGTTAACAGATCCACAGGCAACCGAAGTTCCCGACCAAACATCAACTCTGCTGGAGTGTATCCAGTGGTTTCATGCTCTGCTGTCCTATAGGCCATCAACAGTGGAGGGAGTAAGACATGTGAAGAAAAACTGACGTAACTAAGTTTGATACAACTGACAAGTGAATTAAGTCAACCTGTGAAGAAGAACTGACGTAACTAAGTTCTGATACAATTGACAAGTGATTTAAGTCAACCTGTGAAGAATAACTGACGTAACTAAGTTTGATGCAACTGATAAGTGAATTAAGTCAACCTGTGAA
>NW_013854585.1:0-412 GCF_000517525.1 Limulus polyphemus
GACATTTGTAATCGTTCTCACTCCGTGAGAACGATTACAAATGTCATTGTGTAATGAGTTGTATGCTTATTGTAGAATTCCACGTGAGGACGATTACAAATGTCATTGTATAATGAGTTGTATGCTTGTGGTAGAATTTCACTTGAGAACGATTACAAATGTCATTGTATAATGAGTTGTATGATTGTGGTAGAATTTTCTGTGAGGACGATTACAAATGTCATTATATAATGAGTTGTATGCTTGTGGTAGAATTCCACGTGAGAACGATTACAAATGTCATTGTATAATGAGTTGTATGCTTGTGGTAGAATTCCATGTGGGAACGATTACAAATATCATTGTGTAATGAGTTGTATGCTTGTGGTAGAATTCTCTGAATTCTACCACAAGCATACAACTCATTATACAA
>NW_013854586.1:0-410 GCF_000517525.1 Limulus polyphemus
AGCTCTGTGGTGTGACAGGACATTCTGCAATGTTGTGGGAACCAGTGTGGGTAACTATTGAGCTGATGGGCATGAAAAACACACAGAAAGTATACTTGGCTGACATTGAAGACCAATGCATGTTAGGATTGGACTATCTACTACAGAGGAAGTGTGTAGTTAACTTTGATAAAATGACGATTGGAAACAACAAAGGCCAGACTCCAGTAAGTGTTGCTACATCCGTTGATTTGCATGTCACAGCACTTAAATCAACTACAATACCCCCTACGTCAGAGAAGATAATTTGGGGTAGGATAAAAGAACATCCCTATGGAAGCCCAATGCTTGTAGAAGCAGTGGAAGACCCATCCAGGCGACCTGCTACAAGTGACCTTCCAATCTTCAAATCCGCTGGTCAAGTAGTACCT
>NW_013854587.1:0-356 GCF_000517525.1 Limulus polyphemus
TAATCTCTAGGGTATTTAATCAGACTAATGTATATCTAATAATTTGTGTATTAGTAATCTCTAGGGTATTTAATCAGTCAAATGTATATCTAATTCCTTGTGTATTAGTAATCTCTAGGGTATTTAATCAGACTAATGTATATCTGATTCCTTGTGTATTAGTAATCTCTAGGGTATTTAATCAGACTAATGTATATCTAATTCCTTGTGTATTAGTAATCTCTAGGGTATTTAATCAGTCAAATGTATATCTAATTCCTTGTGTATTAGTAATCTCTAGGGTATTTAATCAGACTAATGTATATCTAATAATTTGTGTATTAGTAATCTCTAGGGTATTTAATCAGATAATGTAT
>NW_013854588.1:0-593 GCF_000517525.1 Limulus polyphemus
CCCTCTAACTAATGCGTGAAAACAGTAGTTCTATTGTTTCAGATAAAGATATAATTAAACCCTTTAACTAATGCGTAAAAACAGTAGTTCTATTGTTTCAGATAAAGATTTAATTAAGCCTTCTAACTAATGCCTGAAAACAGTAGTTCTATTGTTTCAGATAAAGATTTAATTAAACTCTCTAACTAATGCGTGAAAATAGTAGTTCTATTGTTTATATAAATATCTAATTAAACCCTCTAACTAATGCGTAAAAACAGAAGTTCTATTGTTTATATAAAGATCTAATTAAACCCTCTAACTAATTCGTGAAAACAGTAGTTCTATTGTTTCAGATAAAGATCTAATTAAACCCTCTAACTAATGCGTGAAAACGGTAGTTCTATTGTTTCAGATAAAGATCTAATTAAACCCTCTAACTAATGCGTAAAAACAGTAGTTCTATTGTTTCAGATAAAGATCTAATTAAACCATCTAACTAATAAGTAAAAACAGTAGTTCTATTGTTTCAGATAAAGATCTAATTAAATCCTCTAACTAATGCGTAAAAACAGTAGTTCTATTGTTTCAGTTAAAGATCTAATTAAACCCTC
>NW_013854589.1:0-356 GCF_000517525.1 Limulus polyphemus
AAACATGATGCTAGTTGTATATCAGGACAAAATGTGGGTTGTAAGGTATAACTTGATTTGACAAAATATGATGCTAGTTATATGTCAGGACAAGATGTGGGTTGTAAGGAATAACTTGATTTGACAAACTATGAAGCTAGTTAATTGTCAGGACAAGATGTCTGTTATAAGGTAGAGCTTGAATTGACAAAACATGATGCTAGATAAATGTCAGGACAAGATGTAGATAATAATTTAGAGTTTGATTTGACAAAATATGATGCTAGTTATTTGTCAGGACAAGATTTGAGTTGTAAGGTATAGCTTGATTGGACAAAATATGGTGCTAATTATATGTCAGGACAAGATGTGAGTTT
>NW_013854590.1:0-356 GCF_000517525.1 Limulus polyphemus
TTCGCTGAGCATTGGCTATTATATTATTTCCCTATCAATGTTCCCATCTTCATTAAAAGGCGTAAGATGACAAAAACAAGATCTTGAAGAATCTATCTATCTATCTATATATATATATACTACTAAAACTCTGAGATTGTTTTTTGCTTACTTTCTCAGTCAAAAATTAATTCACACTACCGTTCGCGCTCTTAACGAAACTTCATCGGGCCACGGATTATCGAGTTAGCGCCATTTTTCGGGTCACTTTTATGAAGATTTTTAACATGAGTAATTTTACATCACACTACCATTCGCGCTCTTTACGAAATTTCTTCGTTCAAATCAATTTCCCTGTCAATGTTCCTATCTCCATT
>NW_013854591.1:0-357 GCF_000517525.1 Limulus polyphemus
CTTCATATTTCAATACAAAGATGCCCTTGATGTAAGACATTCAAAATAGAGATCCTTTTATGAAAATTCCAAATAGTTATTTCATAATCTCTTATCCAAATTTCGATTTATGTCGATTTTACTCTTGTTGTTTTTTTTTGTCTTCAATTGTATAATAAACAAAGAAGAGCTTTAAGAATAACATCATTCAAACAAAATTCCAACATATAAAAGGCCATGACGTCTTCTTATCAAATAAACTCCACCTTTTGGATTGTTTTTGTCTGATTTTGCGAAAGTTAATTTTTTAGCATTTATAGTGACATAATGTTTTTCGTCAGTGTTATAATGTCTCAATTTTCAGTTTTCCGACGAAAT